>NC_057797.1:695364150-695364818 GCF_018294505.1 Triticum aestivum
AAAGCAATAGCAACATACTAAACGATCGGGTGCTAAGCTAATGGAATGGGTCATGTCAATCAGATCATTCACCTAATGATGTGATCCCGTTAATCAAATAACGACTCTTTGTCCATGGTTAGGAAACATAACCATCTTTGATTAACGAGCTAGTCTAGTAGAGGCATACTAGTGACACTCTGTTTGTCTATGTATTCACACATGTATTATGTTTCCGGTTAATACAATTCTAGCATGAATAATAAACATTTATCATGATATAAGGAAATAAATAATAACTTTATTATTGCCTCTAGGGCATATTTCCTTCAACTAGAACAACCAACTGTAAGAAATTGGGTGAAGCTATTTTGGTGGAGATTTATCATATTAGGTAAGAAAAAACAAACTAGGCTACAAAAATGTGGGTGGGGGTGGACTCCAAATCGTGGCAACCAAGCTGTTGATACCAAATTATGTAGGGCTAATCCTAATTGTTGCCCCTTCGCAATTTGGAGGTGGGTTGAGAGAAACCTCAAATAACACAAGAAACACAAGAGGAAACTCAAAATAACAAGGTTCACACCACAAGTTTTACTCAAATCACAAGCAAGAAGGGATACACATCCAACAAGCAATACAGGTAAAAGTAAATATGTAGGGTTCTCCCCAAATATCTAAGAGAGATG
>NC_057797.1:695364828-695375195 GCF_018294505.1 Triticum aestivum
GTCCAACAATACCGCCGAACCAAAGTATGACATGCTGGTAAGCAGTATGACTTATATCGCCCACAACTCACTTGTGTTCTACTCGTGCATATAACATCAACATATAAAACCTAGGCTCGGATGCCACTGTTGGGGAACGTAGTAATTTAAAAAAAATTCCTACGCACACGCAAGATCATGGTGATGCATAGCAACGAGAGGGGAGAGTGTGATCTACGTACCCTTGTAGATCGACAACGGAAGCGTTAGGTTGATGTAGTCGTGCGTCTTCACGGCCCGACCGATCAAGCACCGAAACTACGGCACCTCCGAGTTCTAGCACACGTTCAGCTCGATGACGATCCCCGGACTCCGATCCAGCAAAGTGTCGGGGAAGAGTTCCGTCAGCACGACGGTGTGGTGATGATCTTGATGTACTAATGTCGTAGAGCTTCGCCTAAGCACCGCTACAATATTATCAAGGACTATGGTGGAAGGGGGCACCGCACACGGCTAAGAATATGATCACGTGGATCAACTTGTCTCTCAAGGGGTGCCCCTTGCCTCCGTATATAAAGGCTCAAAGGGGGGGGTGCGGCCGGCCATGATAGGGCGCGCCAGGAGGAGTCCTACTCCCTCCGGGAGTAGGATTCCCCCCCTTTCCTAGTTGGAATAGGATTCGTTAAGTGGGAAAGAGGAGAGAGAGAAGGAAGGGGGGCACCGGCCCCCTCTCTCCTTGTCCTATTCGGACTAGGGGGAGGGGCGCACGGCCCAGCCCTGGCCACCTCTCCTCTCTTCCACTAAGGCCCATTAAGGCCCATATACCTCCCGGGGGGTTCCGGTAACCTCCCGGTAATCCGGTAAAATCCCGATTTCATCCGGAACACTTCCGATATCCAAATATAGGCTTCCAATATATCAATCTTTATGTCTCGACCATTTCGAGACTCCTCGTCATGTCCGTGATCACATCCGGGACTCCGAACAAACTTCGGTACATCAAAATGCATAAACTCATAATATAACTGTCATCAAAACTTTAAGCGTGCGGACCCTACGGGTTCGAGAACAATGTAGACATGACCGAGACACTCCGGTCAATAACCAATAGCGGAACCTGGATGCTCATATTGGCTCCTACATATTCTACGAAGATCTTTTATCGGTCAGACAGCATAACAACATACGTTGTTCCCTTTGTCATCGGTATGTTACTTGCCCGAGATTCGATCGTCGGTATCCAATACCTAGTTCAATCTCGTTACCGGCAAGTCTCTTTACTCGTTCCGTAATACATCATCTCACAACTAACTCATTAGCTGCAATGCTTGCAAGGCTTATGTGATGTGGATTACCGAGAGGGCCCAGAGATACCTCTCCGACATCGGAGTGACAAATCCTAATCTCGAAATACGCCAACCCAACATGTACCTTTGGATACACCTGTAGAGCTCCTTTATAATCACCCAGTTACATTGTGACGTTTGGTAGCACACAAAGTGTTCCTCCAGCAAACGGGAGTTGCATAATCTCATAGTCATAGGAACATGCATAAGTCATGAATAAAGCAATAGCAACATACTAAACGATCGGGTGCTAAGCTAATGGAATGGGTCATGTCAATCAGATCATTCACCTAATGATGTGATCCCGTTAATCAAATAACGACTCTTTGTCCATGGTTAGGAAACATAACCATCTTTGATTAACGAGCTAGTCTAGTAGAGGCATACTAGTGACACTCTGTTTGTCTATGTATTCACACATGTATTATGTTTCCGGTTAATACAATTCTAGCATGAATAATAAACATTTATCATGATATAAGGAAATAAATAATAACTTTATTATTGCCTCTAGGGCATATTTCCTTCAACTAGAACAACCAACTGTAAGAAATTGGGTGAAGCTATTTTGGTGGAGATTTATCATATTAGGTAAGAAAAAACAAACTAGGCTACAAAAATGTGGGTGGGGGTGGACTCCAAATCGTGGCAACCAAGCTGTTGATACCAAATTATGTAGGGCTAATCCTAATTGTTGCCCCTTCGCAATTTGGAGGTGGGTTGAGAGAAACCTCAAATAACACAAGAAACACAAGAGGAAACTCAAAATAACAAGGTTCACACCACAAGTTTTACTCAAATCACAAGCAAGAAGGGATACACATCCAACAAGCAATACAGGTAAAAGTAAATATGTAGGGTTCTCCCCAAATATCTAAGAGAGATGAGGTCTTGAGAGGTATTTATTCCTCAATCCAAAGGATATGAAGGACTTAATAATCCACAACGGGATTCTTCTCCTAGAAGGAGGTCTTGATCCTCTAGGAGGAGACAGATGAGCAAAGCCCTCTCAAGATATGTTCTAAATGCTTTTCTAACCCTAAAAAAGAGACGATGTACTAATTATATAGGTGTTGAAGGTAGGTGAGGAAGTCAAGGGTACAAGGGACATTTCCCCATCACTGCTCACATGCATGAACGTGTGCATGGGATCAGGGCGTGTGCATGAGTGGTCATAGAACATACGAGGGGCCACATGTGCACAAGGGTTGAGGGCCCCGTGTGCACGGGTGTGCAGAGAGTTTTCTAGGTACCCTGTGCCCATGGAGGGTCTAGGATACTGTGTGCACGGTGTGTCCAAAGAGCTTTTGTCGATATTCATTCATGTTGGGGAACGTTGCAGAAAACAAAAAAATTTCCTACATTTACACCAAGATCCATCCATGAGTTCATCTAGCAACGAGTGATCGGATGCATCTACATACCTTTGTAGATCACGAGCGGAAGCGTTCAAGAGAACGGGGATAAGGGAGTCATACTCGACGTGATCCAAATCACCGGAGATCCTAGCGCCGAACGGACGGCACCTCCGCATTCAACACACGTACGGTCAGCGTGACGTCTCCTCCTTCTTGATCCAGCAAGGGGGAAGGACAGGTTGATGAAGATCCAGCAGCACGATGGCGTGGTGGTGGAGGCAGCAGTCACCGCAGCAGGGCTTCGCCATTCTACTGTGAGAGGGAGAGGTGTAGCAGGGGAGAGGGAGGCGCCAAGACTTCAGGGGTGCGGCTGCTCTCCCCCCCTTTATATAGGCCCCTAGGGGGTGCGCCGGCCCTAGGAGATGGGATCTCCTAGGGAGGCGGCTGTTGGAAATATGCCCTAGAGGCAATAATAAAAGGATTATTATTGTATTTCCTTGTTCATGATAATTGTCTTTTATTCATGCTATAATTGTGTTATCCGGAAATCATAATACATGTGTGAATACATAGACACCAACATGTCCCTAGTAAGCCTCTAGTTAACTAGCTCGTTGATCAACAGATAGTCATGGTTTCCTGACTATGGACATTGGATGTCATTGATAATGAGATCACATCATTAGGAGAATGATGTGATGGACAAGACCCAATCCTAAACATAGCACAAGATCATATAGTTCGTTTGCTAGAGTTTTCCAATGTCAAGTATCTTTTCCTTAGACCATGAGATCGTGTAACTCCCGGATACCGTAGGAGTGCTTTGGGTGTACCAAACGTCACAACGTCACTGGGTGACTATAAAGGTATACTATGGGTATCTCCGAAAGTATCTGTTGGCTTGACACGGATTAAGACTGGGATTTGTCACTCCGTATAACGGAGAGGTATCTCTGGGCCCACTCGGCAATGCATCATCATAATGAGCTCAAAGTGACCAAGTGTCTGGTCACGGGATCATGCATTACGGTACGAGTAAAGTGACTTGCCGGTAACGAGATTGAACGAGGTATTGGGATACCGACGATCGAATCTCGGGCAAGTAACGTACCGATTGACAAAGGGAATTGCATACGGGGTTGCTTGAATCCTTGACATCGTGGTTCATCCGATGAGATCATCGAGGAGCATGTGGGAGCCAACATGGGTATCCAGATCCCGCTGTTGGTTATTGACCGGAGAGCCATCTCGGTCATGTCTACATGTCTCCCGAACCCGTAGGGTCTACACACTTAAGGTTCGGTGACGCTAGGGTTGTAGAGATATGAATATGCAGTAACCCGAAAGTTTTTTGGAGTCCCGGATGAGATCCCGGACGTCACGAAGAGTTCCGGAATGGTCCGGAGGTAAAGAATTATATATAGGAAGTGAAGTTTCGGCCATCGGGAAAGATTTGGGGGTCACCGGTATTGTACCGGGACCACCGGATGGGTCCCGGGGGTCCACCGGGTGGGGCCACCCATCCCGGAGGGCCCCATGGGCTGAAGTGGGGAGGGTAACCAGCCCATAGTGGGATGGTGCACCCCCCAAGGCCCACCTCTTGCGCCTAGGGTTGAAACCCTAGGGGGGGCTCCCCACTTGCCTTGGGGGGCACTCTACCCCCCTTGGCCGCCGCCCCCCCTAGGAGATTGCATCTCCTAGGGCCGGCGCCCCCCCTAGGCCCCCTATATATAGTGGGGGGGAGGAAGGGCTTCACACCCACGCCTTTGGTGCCTCCCTCTCCCTCTCCAACACCTCCTCCTCCTCCATAGAGCTTGGCGAAGCCCTGCCGGAGTACTGCTGCTCCACCACCACCACGCCGTCGTGCTGCTGCTGGAGCCATCTTCCTCAACCTCTCCTTCCCCCTTGCTGGATCAAGAAGGAGGAGACGTCACGCTGACCGTACGTGTGTTGAACGCGGAGGTGCCGTCCGTTCGGCGCTAGGATCTCCGGTGATTTAGATCACGTCGAGTACGACTTCCTCATCCCCGTTCTTTGAACGCTTCCGCGCGTGATCTACAAAGGTATGTAGATGGAATCCGATTACTCGTTGCTAGATGAACTCATAGATGGATCTTGGTGAAACCGTAGGAAAATTTTTGTTTTCTGCAACGTTCTCCAACAGTGGCATCATGACCTAGGTCTATGCGTAGTTCTCTTTGCACGAGTAGAACACAATTTTTTGTGGGCGTAGATGTTGTCAACTTTCTTGCCGCTACTAGTCTTATCTTGCTTCAACGGTATTGTGGGATGAAGCGGCCCGGACCAACCTTACACGTACGCTTACGTGAGACCGGTTCCACCGACTGACATGCACTAGTTGCATAAGGTGGCTGGCGGGTGTCTGTCTCTCCCACTTTAGTTGGAGCGGATTCGATGAAAAGGGTCCTTATGAAGGGTAAATAGAGGTTGACAAATCACGTTGTGGCTTTCACGTAGGTAAGAAAACGTTCTTGCTAGAACCCTATTGCAGCCACGTAAAACTTGCAACAACAATTAGAGGACGTCTAACTTGTTTTTGCAGCAAGTGTTTTGTGATGTGATATGGCCAAAGTTGTGATGAATGATGAATGATATATATGTGATGTATGAGATGTTCATGCTATTGTAATAGGAATCACGACTTGCATGTCGATGAGTATGACAACTGGCAGGAGCCATAGGAGTTGTCTTTATTTTTTGTATGACCTACGTGTCATTGAGAAACGCCATGTAAATTACTTTACTTTATTGCTAAACGTGTTAGCCATAGTAGTAGAAGTAATAGTTGGCGAGCAACTTCATGGAGACACGATGATGGAGATCATGATGATGGAGATCATGGTGTCATGCCGGTGACAAGATGATCATGGAGCCCCAAGATGGAGATCAAAGGAGCTATGTGATATTGGCCATATCATGTCACTATTATTATTTGATTGCATGTGATGTTTATCATGTTTTTGCATCTTGTTTACTTAGAATGGCGGTAGTAAATAAGATGATCCCTCATTATAATTTCAAGAAAGTGTTCCCCCTAACTGTGCACCGTTGCGACAGTTCATTGTTTCGAAGCACCACGTGATGATCGGGTGTTTGATTCCAACGTTCACATACAACGGGTGTAAGACAGATTTACACATGCAAACACTTAGGTTGACTTGACGAGCCTAGCATGCACAGACATGGCCTCGGAACACAGAAGACCAAAAGGTCGAGCATGAGTCGTATAGAAGATACGATCAACATGAAAATGTTCACCGATGTTGGCTAGTCCGTCTCACGTGATGATCAGACACGGCCTAGTTAACTCGGATCATGTTATACTTAGATGACTGGAGGGATGTCTATCTGAGTGGGAGTTCATTGAATAATTTGATTTAGATGAACTTAATTATCATGAACTTAGTCTAAAATTTTTACAACATGTCTTGTAGATCAAATGGCCAACGTTGTCCTCAACTTCAACGCGTTCCTAGAGAAAACCAAGCTGAAAGGCGATGATAGCAACTGTACGGACTGGGTCCAGAACCTAAGGATCATCCTCATAGCTGCCAAGAAAGATTATGTCCTACAAGCACCGCTAGGTGACACACCTCTTCTCCCTGCAGAACAAGACGTTATGAATGCTTAGCAGACACGTACCGATGATTACTCCCTCGTTCAGTGTGGCATGCTTTACAGCTTAGAACCGGGGATCCAAAAGCGTTTTGAGAGACATGGAGCATATGAGATGTTCGAAGAGCTGAAAATGGTTTTTCAAGCTCATGCCCGGGTCGAGAGATATGAAGTCTCCGACAAATTCTTCAGCTGTAAGATGGAGGAAAACACTTCTGTCAGTGAGCACATACTCACTATGTCTGAGTTACGTAACCGCTTGACTCAGCTGGGAGTTAATCTCCCGGATGACGCGGTCATTGACAGAATCCTTCAGTCGCTTCCACCGAGCTACAAGAGCTTTGTGATGAACTTCAATATGTAGGGGATGGAAAAGACCATTCCTGAAGTATTTGCAATGCTGAAATCTGCAGAGGTAGAAGTCAAAAAGGAACATCAAGTGTTGATGGTGAATAAAACCACTATGTTCAAGAAAGGCAAGGGTAAGAAGAACTTCAAGAAGGATGGCAAGGGAGTTGCCGCGCCCGGCAAGCAAGCCGTCGGGAAGAAGCCAAAGAATGGACCCAAGCCCGAGACTGAGTGCTTTTGTTGCAAGGAAAGTGGTCACTGGAAGCGGAACTGCCCCAAATACTTAGCGGACAAGAAGGACGGCAAAACGAAAGGTATATGTGATATACATGTAATTGATGTGTACTTCACCAGTACTCACAGTAGCTCCTGGGTATTTGATACCGGTGCGGTTGCTCACATTTGTAACTCAAAACAGGAGCTGCGGAATAAGCGGAGACTGGCGAAGGACGAGGTGACCATGCGCGTCGGGAATGGTTCCATGGTCAATGTGATCGCCGTCAGCACGCTACCTCTACATTTACCTACGGGATTAGTTTTAAACCTCAATAATTGTTATTTAGTGCCAGCTTTGAGCATGAACATTGTATCAGGATCTTGTTTAATTCGAGACGGCTACTCATTTAAATCCGAGAATAATGGTTGTTCTATTTATATGAGAGATATGTTTTATGGTCATGCTCCGATGGTGAATGGTTTATTCTTAATGAATCTCGAGCGTAATGCTACACATATTCATAGTGTGAGTACCAAAAGATGTAAGGTTAATAATGATAGTCCCACATACTTGTGGCACTGCCGCCTTGGTCACATAGGTGTCAAACGCATGAAGAAGCTCCATGCATATGGACTTTTAGAGTCTCTTGATTACGAATCATTTGACACGTGCGAACCATGCCTCATGGGTAAAATGACCAAGACTCCATTCTCAGGAACAATGGAGCGAGCAACCAACTTATTGGAAATCATACATACTGATGTGTGCGGTCCAATGAGTGTTGAGGCTCGTGGTGGTTATCGTTATGTTCTCACCCTCACTGATGACTTGAGTAGATATGGGTATGTCTACTTAATGAAAGACAAGTCTAAGACCTTTCAAAGGTTCAAGGAATTTCAGAGAGGTTGAGAATCAACATGACAGAAAGATCAAGTTCCTGCGATCAGATCGTGGAGGAGAATACTTGAGTCACGAATTTGGCACACACTTAAGAAAATGTGGAATAGTTTCACAACTGACGCCGCCTGGAACACCTCAGCGTAATGGTGTGTCCGAACATCGTAATCGCACTCTATTAGATATGGTGCGATCTATGATGTCTCTTACCGATTTACCGCTATCATTTTGGGGCTATGCTTTAGAGACTGTCGCATTCACTTTAAATAGGGCTCCATCAAAATCCGTTGAGACGACGCCGTATGAGTTATGGTTTGGGAAGAAACATAAGCTGTCGTTTCTAAAAGTTTGGGGATGCGATGCTTATGTCAAGAAACTTCAACCTGAAAAGCTCGAACCCAAGTCAGAAAAATGCGTCTTCATAGGATACCCTAAAGAAACTATTGGGTATACCTTCTACCTCAGATTCGAAGGCAAGATCTTTGTTGCCAAGAATGGATCCTTTCTAGAGAAGGAGTTTCTCTTGAAAGAAGTAAGTGGGAGGAAAGTAGAACTTGATGAAGTATTACCTCTTGAACCGGAAAACGGCACAACTCAAGAAAATGTTCCTGAGGTGCCTGCACCGACTAGAGAGGAAGTTAATGATGATGATCATGAAACTTCAGATCAAGTTGCTACTGAAATTCGAAGGTCCACAAGGACACGTTCCGCACCAGAATGGTACGGCAACCCTGTCTTGGAAATCATGTTGTTAGACAATGGTGAACCTTCGAACTATGAAGAAGCGATGGCGGGCCCGGATTTCGACAAATGGCTGGAAGCCATGAAATCCGAGATAGGATCCATGTATGAAAACGAAGTATGGACTTTGACTGACTTGCCCGTTGAGCGGCGAGCCATAGAAAATAAATGGATCTTTAAGAAGAAGACAGACGCAGATGGTAATGTGACCATCTATAAAGCTCGGCTTGTTGCTAAGGGTTATCGACAAGTTCAAGGGGTTGACTACGGTGAGACTTTCTCACCAGTAGCGAAGCTGAAGTCCGTCCGAATCATGTTAGCAATTGTCGCATTCTATGATTATGAGATATGGCAAATGGACGTCAAAACGGCATTCCTTAATGGTTTCCTTAAGGAAGAATTGTATATGATGCAGCCGGAAGGTTTTGTCGATCCTAAGAATGTTGACAAGGTGTGCAAGCTCCAACGCTCTATTTATGGGCTGGTGCAAGCATCTCGGAGTTGGAACATTCGCTTTGATGAGATGATCAAAGCGTTTGGGTTTATGAAGACTTATGGAGAAGCCTGCGTTTACAAGAAAGTGAGTGGGAGCTCTGTAGCATTTCTCATATTATATGTAGATGACATATTTTTGATGGGAAATGATATAGAGATTTTGGACAGCGTTAAGGCCTACTTGAATAAAAGTTTTTCAATGAAGGACCTTGGAGAAGCTGCTTATATATTAGGCATCAAGATCTATAGAGATAGATCAAGACGCCTCATAGGTCTTTCACAAAGCACATACCTTGATAAGATATTGAAGAAGTTCAATATGGATCAGTCTAAGAAGGGGTTTTTGCCTGTGTTGCAAGGTGTGAAATTGAGCTCAGCTCAATGTCCGACCACGGCAGAAGATATAGAAGAGATGAGTGTCATCCCCTATGCCTCAGCCATAGGTTCTATTATGTATGCCATGCTGTGTACCAGACCTGATATAAACCTTGCCGTAAGTTTGGTAGGTAGGTACCAAAGTAATCCCGGCAAGGAACACTGGACAGCGGTCAAGAATATCCTGAAGTACCTGAAAAGGACTAAGGAAATGTTTCTCGTTTATGGAGGTGACGAAAAGCTCGTCTATAACACCCCGGATATAACTTTCCCAATTTGTACTCCAACTCTTGCTGTTTCCGGCGTTAAGTTATTTTATTTTCTCGGGTTCGGGTTTTTGTCTCCGTGTGTTGTTGTCGTTGTCATGCATCTCATATCATGTCATCATGTGCATTGCATTTGCGTACGTGTTTGTCTCATGCATTCGAGCTTTTACCCCGTTGTCCGTTTTGCATTCCGGCGCTTCATTCTCCTCCGGTGGCCATTTCTACCTTTCTTTCATGTGTGGGTATTAAACATTTCCGGATTGGACCAAGACTTGCCAAGCGGCCTTGGTTTACTACTGGTAGACTGCCTGTCAAGTTTCATACCATTTGGACTTCGTTTGGTACTCCAACGGTTAACCGAGGGACCGAGAAGGCCTCGTGTGTGTTGCAGCCCAACACCCCTCCAATTTGGCCCAAAACCCACCAAACTCTGTTCCATGTCCTAGAGCATTCGATCACGATCGCGTGGCCGAAAACTGCACCTCATTTGGACTCTCCTAGCTCCCTCTATGCCTATAAATAGAACCTCATTCCAAATTCCGGATCCCCCTCCCCGTAACCCTAGATCCATCCACGCGCCGCCGCCGGACGTGTCCGGACGAGGCCGGACAGCGTCCGCCCAGCCCCGCCGCTGCCACGTGGCGCCTCGCCACTCGCCCACCGCCGCGCGGCCCGGGGAGCCCGGAGCTGGCCCTCGAGGCCCGAAGCC
>NC_057797.1:695375651-695385054 GCF_018294505.1 Triticum aestivum
ACGCCTTGTCGCCGCCCGAGCCGCCCCGGGGAGCCACCGGCCACCCACGGCCACCTCGTCGTCCGGCGACCCCGGCCCGGCCAGATCCGGCCACTGGCCGCCGGCCACCACCTCCTCCTGCCGGCCCGCCGTTCTTCTTCTTCCCCGATGACAGCTACAGTGCAGCGCCGCCTCGGGATCCGTGCCCGGATCTCAGATCTGAAATCCTAACCCTAGGTCGTTTTTTTCACTAAGTCCCCGAATTCTTGATCCATATGCTGATGTTCGCGGCTCCGTAACTTTGCATCTGTAGCTCCGATTCATGCATATAGCATATCAAAATGTTCATCTCAGAGAGTACATAATTTCATTCCATTGCATCATTTTCATTTTAGCTCATCTTGATGCCCGAAATGCTGTTATAAGAGGGCTACTTGAGTTAATTGTCAGATCTGTTACTCCGTTTAGCACTTTTGTCATTTTTGCCATGATTATTGTGTGCATGATATGCCCGTGAGTTCTTCATATGTTTTGTTAAGGGTTTTGTCATCTTTCCAGAGGTGCAACCCATGTATTTTTAGGATGTGTGTGGTGACTTGTGCAAGCTTGCAAAGTGGTGTACTTGCTAATTCTGTTTTCAGGGACTTAGTAATTTCACTAAGTCCTGGGATTGTTTAGTTCACGATGCCATATGTTCGTGTTGTTTCCTAGTGATCCGTGCCTATTTTGAGGATGATCAGTAAGGGAGTTTTGTTATCTTTGTAGTGCTCTATCCATCCATGTCTTTGTTTGCAATTATGGAGCAACCTAGCTTCAGTCAATCGAGCTCTACTTTTGCTTCGTTGCGAATCTGGGCAGATCGTCAACTTGTTTGCGATTTTGCCAATGTTATTATAGTTGATCCGTGCATGCTATGCTATTGTTCTTGCCATGTCTAGCTTGTATTTTGTGCCTTCTTAAGGGATGTATACTAGTCTTGCCATGACTTGCACCGTGGTGGGTGCATCGAGCTCGTAAACATGCCTTCGTGAGTTATGTTTCAGCATGTCCCAGTTTTTCACTAAGTCTGAAACTGATTATGTTTTTGCTATGTCCGCGTGCTTGTTAGTATATTTTGTGATCCCTTTTGGCTCAAGGTCACTAAGGGACTTTTGTTAAGCTTGTTGAGTAGCTCCATGCCATGTCTTTCTTTGTCATGTTCTGGTCCTGTAGCATATTGTTTTGTTGCTCCAAAGAGGGCTATATGATCTGAAATTCCAGACAAGTGTTAATTTCACTAAGTCTGAGATCTGTTTTACCATTTGCGTTTTTGCCATGCTTGTTTAAACCTGTTAATGGATGTTTTGGCCGTAGCTCAGTGCTTTAAGCATCTTGTGTGCATCCCTGCCATGTATTTTGTTGTCGTGTTTGGGTGTTGTAGCATGTTCATCTCATTGCATTTAGATGCCTACTTGCTGTAAATCGCAGGCCGGTGTCATGTTTGAATCGCATGCCATTTCCAAACCGTAACTCCGATTCTGGCGTTCTTTATATCGTTTTCAAGCGATTTCATCTCATCTTTCCAGTGGCACCCTTGGAATTCCAGGTTCAGGCCAGGTTCATACATTTCCTGTCATATCTTGCATTTGGCATCCCGCATCGCATCCCGCATAGCATATCATCATTACATCATATTGATTGGTCTTGCACGTGGTTGATTGTATCCTTGTTGCTTGTTTGTCTTGTTTGGGTAGAGCCGGGAGACGAGTTCACTAACGAGGATCTCGTTGAGTTTGCTTTTGAGGATCCAGTCAACTCTGACAACTGTGCAGGCAAGATGATCATACCCTCGAAATCACTACTATCTTTGCTATGCTAGTTTGCTCACTCTTTCGCTATGCCAATGCTACGATGCCTACCACTTGCTTGCAAGCCTCCCAAATTGCCATGTCAAACCTCTAACCCACCATTGTCCTAGCAAACCGTTGATTGGCTATGTTACCGCTTGCTCAGCCGCTCTTATAGCGTTGCTAGTTGCAGGTGAAGATTGGAGGCCGTTCCTTATTGGAACATATTTTATTTACTTGTTGGGATATCATTATATTGCTGTGTTATCTTAATGCATCTATATACTTGGTAAAGGGTGGAAGGCTCGGCCTCTCGCCTAGCGTTTTGTTCCACTCTTGCCGCCCTAGTTTCCGTCATATCGGTGTTATGTTCCCGGATTTTTGCGTTCCTTACTCGGTTGGGTTATAATGGGAACCCCTTGATATTTTGCCTTGATTAAAGCTTTTCCAGCAATGCCCAACCTTGGTCTTACCATTCGCCACCTAGCCTTTTCTTTCCCTTGGGTTCTACAGACTCAAGGGTCATCTTTACCTTACCCCCCCCCCCCGGGCCAGTGCTCCTCTGAGTGTTGGTCCAACTGAGTGATGTCCGGGGCTACCAGGGGCAACTCTAGGCTGGCCTACCCAATGTCTGGCTCATCTGAGTGTGCCCTGAGAAAGAGATATATGCAGCTCCTATTGGGATTTGTAGGCACATTCGGGCGGTGTTGCTGGTCTTGTTTTAACCTGTCGAAGTGTCTTGAATTACCGAGATACCGAGTCTGATCGGAATGTCTTGGGAGGAGGTTTATTCCTTCGTTGACCGTGAGAGCTTTTCATGGGCTAAGTTGGGACTCCCCTGCAGGGATTGAACTTTCGAAAGCCGTGCCCGCGGTTATGGGCAGATGGGAATTTGTTAATGTCCGGTTGTAGATAACTTGAACCTTAATTTAATTAAAATGAATCAACCGAGTGTGTTACCGTGATGGCCTCTTCTCGGCGGAGTCCGGGAAGTGGACACGGTGTTGGAGTAATGTTTGCGCAGGTTGCTCTCTAGTTTCACGCTTGTGCTTTGCCTCCTCTTCTCGCTCTCTTTGCGAATAAGTTAGCCACCACACTTGGTAGTCGCTTGCTGCAGCTCCACTCCTATTTTACCTTGCCTTACCTATAAGCTTAAATAGTCTTGATCGCGAGGGTGCGAGATTGCTGAGTCCCTGTGGCTCACAGATTACTATTACACCAGATGCAGGGCCTGATGATTCTGCTCCAGGAGACGCGTACGAGCTCAAGTGGGAGTTCGACGAAGACTCTCAACGATACTATGTTTCTTTTCCCGACGATCAGTAGTGGTGCCCAGTTGGGGGTGATTGGGACCGTGTCGCATGTTGGTTTCTCTTTTATTTTGGCGCCGTAGTTGGGCCATGAGTGTTTGGATGATGTAATGTTATTTATGTACTTGATTGACGTGGCGAGTGTAAGCCAACTATGTTCTCCCCTTTATTATTCATATTACATGGGATGTTGTGAAGATTGCCTAACTTGCGACATATGCCTTCAATGCGATTATGTCTCTAAGTCGTGCCTCGACACGTTGGAGCTATAGTCGCATCGAGGGTGTGACAAGTTGGTAATCAGAGCCTTCCCCGACCTTGGGAGCCCATTGCTTGATCGTTTTTAGCGGCCGAGTTGTGTCTGGAAAAAAAATGTTTTGAGCCTTTAGGAATTATATATCGGAGAGTTTAGGAATTCTTTTTACTTCCCAGTCTCCTCATCGCTCTGGTAAGGCATCCTGACATACAGTTTTGACTCTTCTCTTCTCAAATTTCACTAAAAAAAATTTAGGATCACGCGGGTATCTTGGAATCGTTTCGATGGTTTTATGATGAGAACATTGTCTTGGTGCCTCCTGTCAGGGTTTAGTGGAAGTGTCCCGGGGAGTTGAGCTCTGAGGTGTTGTCATCATAATTTTATCGTTGCAGTTCTAGAATACCTGAGTTTAGTACGCCGACATCGAAAATCTCTTTTATGCAGTTCGTTGGTGAGATAACCTCGACGCCACCCAGTACTGGGGCGGGTGTTCGGGAGTATCGCCATAACTTGTATAACGGATGCTTTTCGAAGGTTGAGGTAGATGGTTTCCGAAGGTTTCTTGGTTATGTGTTGAAGGATGGATACAGCTGGATGTAGGGTTTGCTAGTTTGGGTGAGATATTATGCTTCCCATGTATCCCCAACACCTGATTGCATAACCGGAAAGGTTCGGGAGTTTCATAGGTGGGAATTCTAGTAGCTCTAGTTCTTCTTCCACGGATATTGGTTTGAGATTGGGATTTCTTACCGATTATTCGTTCTTGATCCGTACCTTGTTGATTTATTTCTCTACCTTAATTCTATGTGGCTTCTCAATTTATGGATATGTGACCATTTCAAGAGGAATGCATTCGTTCGTTTTGTTCGGATGTGAAGACTATATGTTGCAATTTTCATTCCGTTGGATTCAGCTTCAATATTTGTCTGTCAATGTGCTAATGGTGGTCAACCTCTTCAGGATGGCTCCTCCAACGCGCACGACTCTGAATCCTGATCCGCCACCACCTCCACCGCCTCCAGAGGCATGGCAAGCTGTGATGGCCGCAACCAATGCAAACACACAGCTGATCATGCAAATTCTTCAAGAGCGCAATCAAGGCAGTCAAGGGAATCAAGGCAACAATCAGAGTCACTTTGCTACACTCAACCAGTTCCTTGCTAACGGGCCAAAGACTTTCAGCAATTGTGTTGAGGCAACTGATGCTGACGATTGGCTTGTGGATCTGTGTAAGCATTTCGAGTGCAGTAACGTCAGGCCTGAGGACTTTGTTAAGTTCGCTTCCTTCCAACTCAAAGATCAAGCTGTAGAATGGTTCCAGCAGTACAAGGACTCCAGAGGTGGACGTGTTATCACTTGGGATGATTTCCGTCGAGATTTCCGAGCTCATCATATTCCGCAGAGCGTGGTTGAAAGCAAGCGTGAGGAATTCCGCAATATGAAGCAAGGCTCTTTGTCTGTCTATGACTACAACAAGTTGTTCCAGAAGCTCGCCCACTTTGCCAAGCAGGACGTCCCTGATGAGAAGAGCATGATATACCAGTTCAGGGGTGGTCTCAGAGAAGATATTCAGCTCGCTCTTGTCCTTTTCGAGCCCTTGAGATACGATGAGTTCTACAACATGGCACTGAAGCAAGAGGCTGCTCAGTTGAGGTGTGATGCTTCCAAGAAGCGAGTCAGAGATGTTACTCCTTCTTCCTCAACTCAAGTGGCCAAGCAGCAGAAGTTTTGGCTTCCTCCTCCTCCGTTCCGTCAGCCGTTTCAGCAGAAGAGCAAAGGTGGCAGTGGTTCTTCCCACCCACCCAACCCTGGCTTTCAAAACAAGACTTCGTCTCAACCTCCAAGATCGAGTGCTCCGTATCACCGTCCGCTTTCAGAGGTCACATGCAACAAGTGCCAACAGAAGGGTCACTATGTCAACAAGTGTCTCAACCAGAGGCGTCTTCCTCCTCCTCCTCCTGTCAGATCGACAAGTACAGTTGTGGTCAAGCATAACCCCAAGTCCGCCAAGGTCAATATGATGAATGCAGCTCAGGCAGAGGACTCATCAGATGTGATCATGGGTAACCTTCCTGTTAACGATATTCCTGCAAAAGTTCTTTTTGACACGGGTGCATCGCATTGTTTCGTTTCGAGGCCATTTGTTTCTAAGCATGAGTTGCCTTTGCAAGATTTGCCTAGACAGTTATCTGTTGTTTCTCTGGGTAAATTCATGAATGCAAGCGCTTTTGCCCCAGATGTTTCTATCACATTGGGCGATTACAAGTTTCTCTCTTCTCCGGTGGTTCTTGGTAACTCAGATATTGATCTTATTCTCGGGATGGATTGGCTTTCTAAGCACAAGGCTCAGCTTGATTGTGCAGCCAGGCAGATTCAATTGACTCATTCGTCTGAGGATGTAATTGTCTTTGCCGCTCGTGATGATACCATTCGTCTGTTTTCTCTCAATGAGAAGGGTGAATTGGATGCCATCTCTCAAATTCCAGTCGTTTGCGAATATCAAGACGTCTTTCCAGAAGAGCTTCCAGGAATGCCTCCGCACCGGCCAGTTGAATTCGTTATTGATCTTGAGCCTGGTACGAAACCTGTGTGCAAGTGTCCTTACAAGCTCGGACCTGAAGAGTTGAAAGAGCTAAAGAAGCAACTCGATATGCAAGAGAAAATGGGTCTCATACGGCCTAGTTCTTCTCCGTGGGGTTGTGGTGTTCTTTTTGTGAAGAAGAAGGATGGAACGAACCGACTTTGTGTTGATTACTGTCCAGTGAACAAGAAGACCATCAAGAACAAATACCCACTTCCCAACATCAATGAGTTGTTCGAACAACTCAAAGGTGCCCAAGTATTCTCCAAGCTTGATCTCCGTATGGGTTATCACCAGATTCGCATTCGTGAAGAAGATATTCCCAAGACAGCATTCAGAACAAGCTTTGGTTCATATGAATACACTGTCATGTCTTTTGGCCTCGCCAACGCTCCTCCGACGTTCTCTCGCATGATGAACTTCATCTTCAACGCCTACACCAATGACTTCGTTTTGGTCTATCTCGATGACATTCTGGTTTTCTCCAAGAACAAGGAAGATCATGCCAAGCACTTGCGTTTGGTTCTTGATAAGCTCAGAGAACATCAGTTCTACGCCAAGTTCTCCAAGTGTGAATTTTGGCTCGATGAGGTTCTTTATCTTGGTCATATCATCTCTGCCAAGGGCATTGCTGTGAATCCTGAGAAGGTGTCTGCAATTGTGAATTGGGAACCTCCTCAGAACATGAAGCAACTCCGCAGTTTTCTCGGTCTCGCAAGCTATTGCCGAAGATTCGTTGAAAACTTTTCTAAGATCGCGAAGCCTCTCTCGAATCTTCTTCAGAAGCACGTCAAGTATGTTTGGTCTCCGGAGTGTGATATTGCTTTCAACACTTTGAAAGAGAAATTGATCACTGCTCCAGTTCTGACTCCGCCTGATAAATCCAAGCCGTATGAGGTCTTTTGTGATGCCTCTCTCCAAGGTCTTGGCGCAGTTTTGATGCAAGAGAAGAAAGTTGTTGCTTATACATCTCGCCAGTTGAAGCCTAATGAGAAGAACTACCCCACTCATGATCTCGAGTTGGCGGCAGTTGTGCATGCTCTTTTGACTTGGAGACATCTTCTATTGGGAAGAAAAGTGGACATTTTCACTGATCACAAGAGTCTCAAGTACATCTTCACTCAGCCTAATCTCAACCTCAGGCAAACTCGATGGGTCGAAATGATTCAAGAGTATAATCCGAGTATCGAGTATACTCCAGGCAAGGCTAATGTGATTGTTGACGCTTTGAGTAGGAAAGCTTACTGCAACAGTCTGATTCTCAAGCCTTATCAACCCGAGCTTTGTGAAGCTTTCCGCAAACTTAATCTGCAAGTTGTTCCTCAAGGTTTCCTCGCCAACCTTCAAGTCTCTCCTACCTTAGAAGACCAGATTCGCCAAGCTCAGCTTCTTGATGCTATGGTGAAAAAGGTGAAGATTGGGATTGCCAAGAGTCAGTCCAAGTACAAGTGCTACCGCCTTGATGACAAGGACACTCTCTTCTTCGAGGATCGAATTGTGGTACGCAAAGGTGACCTCCGTAAAGTGATCATGAACGAGGCTCACAATTCTCTCCTCTCCATCCACCCTGGGAGCACGAAGATGTATCAGGACCTTAAGCAAGCTTATTGGTGGACTCGAATGAGGCGCGAAATCGCTCAATTCGTGAATGAATGTGATGTCTGCAGAAGAGTGAAGGTAGAACACCAAAGGCCAGCAGGTCTCCTCCAACCTCTTGCCATTCCAGAATGGAAGTTTGACCACATTGAGATGGACTTCGTGACTGGGTTTCCAAAGTCCAAGCGTGGCAATGATGCTATATTCGTTGTCATCGATAAACTCACCAAAGTGGCTCATTTTCTGCCTATCAAAGAGTCGATCACTGCAGCTCAATTGGCAGAACTCTATACCTCTCGTATTGTCTCTCTGCACGGTATTCCTCAAGTGATCTCTTCAGACCGTGGCAGCATCTTTACCTCGAAGTTTTGGGATTCTTTCCAGAAGGCCATGGGCACCAACATCCGCTTCAGCACAACTTTCCATCCTCAAACAAGTGGTCAAGTCGAGCGTGTCAACCAGATTCTTGAAGATATGCTCAGGGCTTGTGTGATCTCCTTTGGCATGAAGTGGGAGGATTGTCTTCCTTATGCTGAATTCTCCTACAACAACAGTTTTCAAGCAAGTTCGGGCAAGGCCCCATTTGAAATTCTGTATGGCAGGAAGTGCCGTACCCCTCTCAACTGGTCTGAAACTGGTGAACGTCAGCTTTTGGGTAATGACTTAATCACAGAGGCAGAAGAAATGTGCAAAGTCATTCGTGATAACCTCAAAGCAGCCCAATCCCGCCAGAAGAGCTACTATGATAGTAAGCACCATGATTTGGCTTTCGAGATCAGAGATCATGTGTACCTCCGCGTCTCTCCTATGAAAGGTACTCGTTGCTTCGGTATCAAAGGGAAGCTTGCCCCTAGATACGTGGGACAATTCAAGATTGTCAGCAAGAGAGGCGACCTCGCCTATCAACTCGAGCTTCCTTCGAACTTTGCAAATGTTCATGACGTGTTCTATGTCTCTCAGCTTCGAAAGTGCTTCAAGACTCCTGACCGCACCGTCAACTTCGAGGACATTGAGCTCCAAGAAGATCTCTCTTATCGTGAGCACCCAGTTGCTATTCTTGAAGAGACTGAACGCAAGACTCGCAACAAGTCAATCAAATTTCTCAAAGTCAAGGGGTCACACCATTCCGGCCGTGAAGCTACCTGGCGTTCTTTCAGTCCTAGATCTCGGGACGAGATCCTTTCGTAGTGGTGGAGTGTTGTAATACCCCGATATAACTTTCCCAATTTGTACTCCAACTCTTGCCGTTTCCGGCGTTAAGTTATTTTATTTTCTCGGGTTCGAGTTTTTGTCTCCGTGTGTTGTTGTCGTTGTCATGCATCTCATATCATGTCATCATGTGCATTGCATTTGCATACATGTTTGTCTCATGCATTCGAGCTTTTTCCCCGTTGTCCGTTTTGCATTCCGGCGCTTCGTTCTCCTCCGGTGGCCATTTCTAGCTTTCTTTCGTGTGTGGGGATTAAACATTTCCGGATTGGACCAAGACTTGCCAAGCGGCCTTGGTTTACTACCGGTAGACCGCATGTCAAGTTTCGTACCATTTGGACTTCGTTTGGTACTCCAACGGTTAACCGAGGGACCGAGAAGGCCTCGTGTGTGTTGCAGCCCAACACCCCTCCAATTTGGCCCAAAACCCACCAAACTCTGTTCCATGTCCTAGAGCGTTCGATCACGATCGCGTGGCCGAAAACCGCACCTCATTTGGACTCTCCTAGCTCCCTCTATGCCTATAAATAGCACCCCATTCCAAATTCCGGATCCCCCTCCCCGTAACCCTAGATCCATCCACGCGCCACCGCCGGACGTGTCCGGACGAGGCCGGACAGCGTCCGCCCAGCCCCGCCGCTGCCAC
>NC_057797.1:695385432-695524338 GCF_018294505.1 Triticum aestivum
CCCTGCCGCCGCACGCCTTGTCGCCGCCCGAGCCGCCCCGGGGAGCCACCGGCCGCCCGCGGCCACCTCGTCGTCCGACGACCCCGGCCCGGCCAGATCCGGCCGCCGGCCACCACCTCCTCCCGCCGGCCCGCCATTCTTCTTCTTCCCCGACGAAAGCTACAGTGCAGCGCCGCCTCCGGATCCATTCCCGGATCTCAGATCTGAAATTCTAACCCTAGGTCGTTTTTTTTCACTGTCCCAGAATTCTTGATCCATATGCTCATGTTCGCGGCTCCGTAATTTTGCATCCGTAGCTCCGATTCATGCATGTAGCATATCAAAATGTTCATCTTAGAGAGTACATCATTTCATTCCATTGCATCATTTTCATTTGAGCTCATCTTGATGCCCGAAATTATCTTAGAAGAGGGCTACTTGAGTTAATTGTCAGATCTGTTACTCCGTTTAGCACTTTTGTCATTTTTTCCATGATTATTGTGTGCATGATATGCCCGTGAGTTCTTCATATGTTTTGTTAAGGGTTTTGTCATCTTTCCAGAGGTGCAACCCATGTATTTTTAGGATGTGTGTGGTGACTTGTGCAAGCTTGCAAAGTGGTGTACTTGCTAATTCTGTTTTCAGGGACTTAGTAATTTCACTAAGTCCTGGGATTGTTTAGTTCACGATGCCATATGTTCGTGTTGTTTCCTAGTGATCCGTGCCTCTTTTGAGGATGATCAGTAAGGGAGTTTTCTTATTATTGTAGTGCTCTATCCATCCATGTCTTGCAATTATGGAGCACCCTAGCTTGAGTCAATCGAGCTCTACTTTTGCTTTGTTGCGATTCTGGTCAGATCGTCAACTTGTTTGCGATTTTGCTGATGTTATTATAGTTGATCCGTGCATGCTATGCTATTGTTCTTGCCATGTCTAGCTTGTATTTTGTGCCTTATTAAGGGATGTATACTAGTCTTGCCATGACTTGCACCGTGGTGAGTGCATCGAGCTCATAAACATGCCTTCGTGAGTTATGTTTCAGCATGTCCCAGTTTTTCACTAAGTCTGAAACTGATTATGTTTTTGCTATGTTCGTGTGCTTGTTAGTATATTTTGTGATCCCTTTTGGCTCAAGGTCACTAAGGGACTTTTGTTAAGCTTGTTGAGTAGCTCCAAGCCATGTCTTTCTTTGTCATGTTCAGGTCCTGTAGCATGTTGTTTTGTTGCTCCGAAGAGGGCTATATGATCTGAAATTCCAGACAAGTGTTAATTTCACCAAGTCTGAGATCTGTTTTACCATTTGCGTTTTTGCCATGCTTGTTTGAACCTGTTAATGGATGTTTTGGCCGTAGCTCAGTGCTAGACTTTTGTTAAGCATCTTGTGTGCATCCCTGCCATGTATTTTGTTGTCGTGTTTGGGTGCTGTAGCATGTTCATATCATTGCATTTAGATGCTTACTTGCTGTAAATCGCAGACCGGTGTCATTTTTGAATTGCTTGCCATTTCCAAACCGTAACTCCGATTCCGACGTTCTTTATATTGTTTTCAAGCGATTTCATCTCATCTTTCTAGTGGCACCCTTAGAATTCCAAGTTGAGGCCAGGTTCATGCATTTCCTGTCATATCTTGCATTTGGCATCCCGCATCGCATCCCGCATAGCATATCATCATTTCATCATATTGATTGGTCTTGCACGTGGTTGATTGTATCCTTGTTGCTTGTTTGTCTTGTTTGGGTAGAGCCGGGAGACGAGTTCGCTAACGAGGAGCCCGTTGAGTTTGCTTTTGAGGATCCAGTCAACTCTGACAACTGTGCAGGCAAGATGATCATACCCTCGAAATCACTACTATCTTTGCTATGCTAGTTTACTCGCTCTTTCGCTATGCCAATGCTACGATGCCTACCACTTGCTTGCAAGCCTCCCAAATTGCCATGTCAAACCTCTAACCCACCATTGTCCTAGCAAACCGTTGATTGGCTATGTTACCGCTTGCTCAGCCCCTCTTATAGCGTTGCTAGTTGCAGGTGAAGATTGGAGGCCGTTCCTTATTGGAACATCTTTTATTTACTTGTTGGGATATCATTATATTGTTGTGTTATCTTAATGCATCTATATACTTGGTAAAGGGTGGAAGGCTCGGCCTCTCGCCTAGTGTTTTGTTCCACTTTTGCCGCCCTAGTTTCCGTCATATCGGTGTTATGTTCCCGGATTTTTGCGTTCCTTACGCAGTTGGGTTATAATGGGAACCCCTTGATATTTCGCCTTGATTAAAGCTTTTCCAGCAATGCCCAACCTTGGTCTTACCATTCGCCACCTAGCCTTTTCTTTCCCTTGGGTTCTGCAGACTCAAGGGTCATCTTTACCTTACCCCCCCGGGCCAGTGCTCCTCTGAGTGTTGGTCCAACTGAGTGATGTCTGGGGCTACCAGGGGCAACTCTGGGCTGGCCTACCCGACGTTTGGCTCATCTGAGTGTGCCCTGAGAAAGATATATGTGCAGCTCCTATCGGGATTTATCGGCACATTCGGGCGGTGTTGCTAGTATTGTTTTAACCTGTCGAAGTGTCTTGAATTACCGAGATACTGAGTCTGATCGGAACGTCTTGGGAGGAGGTCTATTCCTTCGTTGACCGTGAGAGCTTGTCATGGGCTAAGTTGGGACTCCCCTGTAGGGATTGAACTTTCGAAAGCCGTGCCCGCGGTTATGGGCAGATGGGAATTTGTTAATGTCCGGTTGTAGATAACTTGAACCTTAATTTAATTAAAATGAATCAACCAAGTGTGTTACCGTGATGGCCTCTTCTCGGCAGAGTCCGGGAAGTGGACACGGTGTTGGAGTAATGTTTGCGCAGGTTGCTCTCTAGTTTCACGCTCGTGCTTTGCCTCCTCTTCTCGCTCTCTTTGCGAATAAGTTAGCCACCACACTTGCTAGTCGCTTGCTGCAGCTTCACTCCTATTTTACCTTGCCTTACCTATAAGCTTAAATAGTCTTGATCGCGAGGGTGCGAGATTGCTGAGTCCCTGTGGCTCACAGATTACTATTACACCAGATGCAGGGCCTGATGATTCCACTCCAGGAGACGCGTACGAGCTCAAGTGGGAGTTCGACGAAGACTCTCAACGATACTATGTTTATTTTCCCGACGATCAGTAGTGGTGCCCAGTTGGGGGTGATTGGGACCGTGTCGCATGTTGGGTTCTCTTTTATTTTGGCGCCGTAGTTGGGCCATGAGTGTTTGGATGATGTAATGTTATTTATGTACTTGATTGACGTGGCGAGTGTAAGCCAACTATGTTCTCCCCTTTATTATTCATATTACATGGGACGTTGTGAAGATTGCCTAACTTGCGACATATGCCTTCAATGCGATTATGTCTCTAAGTTGTGCCTCGACACGTGGGAGCTATAGTCGCATCGAGGGTGTTACATCGTCGTAAAGGGTTACGTCGACGCTAGCTTCGACACAGATCTGGATGACACTAAGTCACAAACCGGATACGTGTATATTTTGAATGGTGGGGCAGTAAGCTGGTGCAGTTGCAAGTAGAGCGTCGTGGCGGGATCTACATGTGAAGCGGAGTACATGGCAGCCTCGGAGGCAGCGCATGAAGCAATTTGGGTGAAGGAGTTCATCACCGACCTAGGAGTCATACCCAATGCGTCGGGGCCGATCAAACTCTTCTGTGACAACAATGGAGCTATTGCACTTGCCAAGGAGCCCAGGTTTAACAAGAAGACCAGGCACATCAAGCGTCGCTTCAACTCCATTCGTGAAAATGTTCAAGATGGGGACATAGATATTTGTAAAGTACATACGGACCTGAATGTAGCAGATCCGTTGACTAAACCTCTCCCTAGAGCAAAACATAATCAACACCAGAATTCCATGGGTGTTCGATTCATCACAATGTAACTAGATTATTGACTCTAGTGCAAGTGGGAGACTGTTGGAAATATGCCCTAGAGGCAATAATAAAAGGATTATTATTGTATTTCCTTGTTCATGATAATTGTCTTTTATTCATGCTATAATTGTGTTATCCGGAAATCGTAATACATGTGTGAATACATAGACACCAACATGTCCCTAGTAAGCCTCTAGTTAACTAGCTCGTTGATCAACAGATAGTCATGGTTTCCTGACTATGGACATTGGATGTCATTGTTAACGAGATCACATCATTAGGAGAATGATGTGATGGACAAGACTCAATCCTAAACACAGCACAAGATCGTATAGTTCGTTTGCTAGAGTTTTCCAATGTCAAGTATCTTTTCCTTAGACCATGAGATCGTGTAACTCCCGGATACCGTAGGAGTGCTTTGGGTGTACCAAACATCACAACGTAACTAGGTGACTATAAAGGTATACTACGGGTATCTCCAAAAGTATCTGTTGGGTTGACACGGATTAAGACTGGGATTTGTCACTCCGTATGACAGAGAGGTATCGCTGGGCCCACTCGGTAATGCATCATCATAATGAGCTCAAAGTGACCAAGTTTCTGGTCACGGGATCATGCATTACGGTACGAGTAAAGTGACTTGCCGGTAACGAGATTGAACGAGGTATTGGGATACCGACGATCGAATCTCGGGCAAGTAACGTACCGATTGACAAAGGGAATTGCATACGGGGTTGCTTGAATCCTCGACATCGTGGTTCATCCGATGAGATCATCGAGGAGCATGTGGGAGCCAACATGGGTATCCACATCCCGCTGTTGGTTATTGACCGGAGAGCCATCTCGGTCATGTCTACATGTCTCCCGAACCCGTAGGGTCTACACACTTAAGGTTCGGTGACGCTAGGGTTGTAGAGATATGAATATGCAGTAACCCGAAAGTTGTTCGGAGTCCCGGATGAGATCCCGGACGTCATGAAGAGTTCCGGAATGATCCGGAGGTAAAGAATTATATATAGGAAGTGAAGTTTCAGCCATCGGGAAAGATTCGAGGGTCACCGGTATTATACCGGGACCACCGGATGGGTCCCGGGGGTCCACCGGGTGGGGCCACCCATCCCGGTGGTCCCGATACAATACCGGTGACCCCAAAACTTTCCCGATGGCCGAAATAACACTTCCTATATATAATTCTTCACCTCTGGACCATTCTGGAACTGCTCGTGACGTCCAGGATCTCATACGGGACTCCGAACAACTTTCGGATTACTGCATACTCATATCTATACAACCCTAGCGTCACCGAACCTTAAGTGTGTAGACCCTACGGTTTCAGGAGACATGTAGACATGACCGAGACGACTCTCCGGTCAATAACCAACAGCGGGATCTGGATACTCATGTTGGCTCCCACATGCTCCTCGATGATCTCATCGGATGAACCACAATGTCGAGGATTCAAGCAACCCCGTATACAATTCCCTTTGTGAATCGGTATTTTACTTGCCCGAGATTCGATCGTCGGTATCCCAATACCTCGTTCAATCTCGTTACCGGCAAGTCACTTTACTCGTACCGTAATGCATGATCCCATGACCAGACACTTGGTCACTTTGAGCTCATTATGATGATGCATTACCGAGTGGGCCCAGAGATACCTCTCCGTTATACGGAGTGACAAATCCCAGTCTTGATCCGTGTCAACCCAACAGACACTTTTGGAGATACCCATAGTATACCTTTATAGTCACCCAGTTACGTTGTGACGTTTGGTGCACCCAAAGCACTCCTACGGTATCCGGGAGTTACACGATCTCATGGTCTAAGGAAAAGATACTTGACACTGGAAAAACTCTAGCAAACGAACTATACGATCTTGTGCTATGTTCAGGATTGGGTCTTGTCCATCACATCATTCTCCTAATGATGTGATCTCGTTATCAATGACATCCAATGTCCATAGTCAGGAAACCATGACTATCTGTTGATCAACGAGCTAGTCAACTAGAGGCTTACTAGGGACATGTTGGTGTCTATGTATTCACACATGTATTACGATTTCCGGATAACACAATTATAGCATGAATAAAAGACAATTATCATGAACAAGGAAATATAATAATAATCCTTTTATTATTGCCTCTAGGGCATATTTCCAACAGTCTCCCACTTGCACTAGAGTCAATAATCTAGTTACATTGTGATGAATCGAACACCCATGGAATTCTGGTGTTGATCATGTTTTGCTCTAGGGAGAGGTTTAGTCAACGAATCTGCTACATTCAGGTCCGTATGTACTTTACAAATATCTATGTCTCCATCTTGAACATTTTCACGAATGGAGTTGAAGCGACGCTTGATGTGTCTGGTCTTCTTGTGAAACCTGGGCTCCTTGGCAAGTGCAATAGCTCCAGTGTTGTCACAGAAGAGTTTGATCGGCCCCGACACATTGGGTATGACTCCTAGGTCGGTGATGAACTCCTTCACCCAAATTGCTTCATGCGCTGCCTCCGAGGCTGCCATGTACTCCGCTTCACATGTAGATCCCGCCACGATGCTCTGCTTGCACCTGCACCAGCTTACTGCCCCACCATTCAAAATATACACGTATCCGGTTTGTGACTTACAGTCATCCAGATCTGTGTCGAAGCTAGCATCGACGTAACCCTTTACGACGAGCTCTTCGTCACCTCCATAAACGAGAAACATTTCCTTAGTCCTTTTTAGGTACTTCAGGATATTCTTGACCGCTGTCCAGTGTTCCTTGCCGGGATTACTTTGGTACCTACCTACCAAACTTACGGCAAGGTTTACATCAGGTCTGGTACATAGCATCGCATACATAATAGACCCTATGGCTGAGGCATAGGGGATGACACTCATCTCTTCTATATCTTCTGCCGTGGTCGGACATTGAGCTGAGCTCAATTTCACACCTTGCAACACAGGCAAGAACCCCTTCTTAGACTTATCCATATTGAACTTCTTCAATATCTTATCAAGGTATGTGCTTTGTGAAAGACCTATGAGGCGTCTTGATCTATCTCTATAGATCTTGATGCCTAATATATAAGCAGCTTCTCCAAGGTCCTTCATTGAAAAACTCTTATTCAAGTAGGCCTTAATGTTGTCCAAAAGCTCTATATCATTTCCCATCAAAAGTATGTCATCTACATATAATATGAGAAATGCTACAGAGCTCCCACTCACTTTCTTGTAAACGCAGGCTTCTCCATAAGTCTGCATAAACCCAAACACTTTGATCATCTCATCAAAGCGAATGTTCCAACTCCGAGATGCTTGCACCAACCCATAAATCGAGCGTTGGAGCTTGCACACCTTGTCAGCATTCTTAGGATCGACAAAACCTTCCGGCTACATCATATACAATTCTTCCTTAAGGAAACCATTAAGGAATGCCGTTTTGACGTCCATTTGCCATATCTCATAATCATAGAATGCGGCAATTGCTAATATGATTCAGACGGACTTCAGCTTCGCTACGGGTGAGAAAGTCTCATCGTAGTCAACCCCTTGAACTTGTCGATAACCCTTAGCGACAAGCCGAGCTTTATAGATGGTCACATTTCCATCCGCGTCTGTCTTCTTCTTAAAGATCCATTTATTTTCTATGGCTCGCCGCTCAACGGGCACGTCAGTCAAAGTCCATACTTCGTTTTCATACATGGATCCTATCTCGGATTTCATGGCTTCCAGCCATTTGTCGGAATCTGGGCCCGCCATCGCTTCTTCATAGTTCGAAGGTTCACTGTTGTCTAACAACATGATTTCCAAGACAGGGTTGCCTTACCACTCTGGTGCCGAACGTGTCCTTGTGGACCTAGGAAGTTCAGTAGCAACTTGATCTGAAGTTTCATGATCATCATCATTAACTTCCTCTCTAGTCGGTGCAGGCACCTCAGGAACATTTTCTTGAGTTGCGCCATTTTCCGGTTCAAGAGGTAATACTTCATCAAGTTCTACTTTCCTCCCACTTACTTCTTTCGAGAGAAACTCCTTCTCTAGAAAGGATCCATTCTTGGCAACAAAGATCTTGCCTTCGGATCTGAGGTAGAAGGTATACCCAATAGTTTCTTTAGGGTATCCTATGAAGACGCATTTTTCCGACTTGGGTTCGAGCTTTTCAGGTTGAAGTTTCTTGACATAAGCATCGCATCCCCAAACTTTTAGAAATGACAGCTTAGGTTTCTTCCCAAACCATAATTCATACGGTGTCGTCTCAACGGATTTCGACGGAGCCCTATTTAAAGTGAATGCGACAGTCTCTAAAGCATAGCCCCAGAATGATAGCGGTAAATCGGTAAGAGACATCATAGATTGCACCATATCTAATAGAGTGCGATTACGACGTTCGGACACACCATTACGCTGAGGTGTTCCAGGCGGCGTGAGTTGTGAAACTATTCCACATTTTCTTAAGTGTGTGCCAAATTCGTGACTCAAGTATTCTCGACCATGATCTAATCGCAAGAACTTGATTTTCCTGTCACGTTGATTCTCGACCTCACTCTGAAATTCCTTGAACTTTTCAAAGGTCTCAGACTTGTGTTTCATTAAATAGACATACCCATATCTACTCAAGTCATCAGTGAGGGTGAGAACATAACGATAGCCACCGCGAGCCTCAACACTCATTGGACCGCACACATCAGTATGTATGATTTCCAATAAGTTTGTTGCTCGCTCCATTGTTCCTGAGAACGGAGTCTTGGTCATTTTACCCATGAGGCATGGTTCGCACGTGTCAAATGATTCGTAATCAAGAGACTCTAAAAGTCCATCTGCATGGAGCTTCTTCATGCGTTTGACACCTATGTGACCAAGGCGGCAGTGCCACAAGTATGTGGGACTATCATTATCAACCTTACATCTTTTGGTATTCACACTATGAATATGTGTAGCATTACGCTCGAGATTCATTAAGAATAAACCATTCACCATCGGAGCATGACCATAAAACATATCTCTCATATAAATAGAACAATCATTATTCTCGGATTTAAATGAGTAGCCATCTCGAATTAAACGAGATCCTGATATAATGTTCATGCTCAAAGCTGGCACTAAATAACAATTATTGAGGTTTAAAACTAATCCCGTAGGTAAATGTAGAGGTAGCGTGCCGACGGCAATCACATCGACCTTGGAACCATTCCCGACGCGCATCGTCACCTCGTCCTTCGCCAGTCTCCGCTTATTCCGCAGCTCCTACTTTGAGTTACAAATGTGAGAAACCGCACCGGTATCAAATACCCAGGAGCTATTACGAGTACTGGTAAGGTACACATCAATTACATGTATATCACATATACCTTTCGTGATGCCGGCCTTCTTGTCCGCTAAGTATTTGGGGCAGTTCCGCTTCCAGTGACCACTTCCCTTGCAATAAAAGCACTCGGTCTCGGGCTTGGGTCCATTCTTTGGCTTCTTCCCGGCTGCTTGCTTACCGGGCGCGGCAACTCCCTTGCCGTCCTTCTTGAAGTTCTTCTTACCCTTGCCTTTCTTGAACTTAGTGGTTTTATTCACCATCAACACTTGATGTTCCTTTTTGACTTCTACCTCTGCTGATTTCAGCATTGCAAATACTTCAGGAATGGTCTTTTCCATCCCCTGCATATTGAAGTTCATCACAAAGCTCTTGTAGCTCGGTGGAAGCGACTGAAGGATTCTGCCAATGACCGGTCATCCAGGAGATTAACTCCCAGCTGAGTCAAGCGGTTATGTAACCCAGACATAGTGAGTATGTGCTCACTGATAGAACTGTTTTCCTCCATCTTACAGCTGAAGAACTTGTCGGAGACTTCATATCTCTCGACCCGGGCATGAGCTTGAAAACCCATTTTCAGCTCTTCGAACATCTCATATGCTCCATATCTCTCAAAACGCTTTTGGAGCCCCGGCTCTAAGCTCTAAAGCACGCCGCACTGAACGAGGGAGTAATCATCGGTACGTGTCTGCCAAGCGTTTAGAACGTCTTGTTCTGCAGGGAGAGCAGGTGCTTCACCTAGCGGTGCTTGTAGGACATAATCTTTCTTGGTAGCTATGAGGATGATCCTCAGGTTCCGGACCCAGTCCGTATAGTTGCTGCCATCGTCTTTCAGCTTGGTTTTCTCTAGGAACGCGTTGAAGTTGAGGACAATGTTGGCCATTTGATCTACAATACATGTTGTAAAGATTTTAGACTAAGTTCATGATAATTAAGTCCATCTAATCAAATTATTCAATGAACTCCCACTTAGATAGACATCTCTCCAGTCATCTAAGTATAACATGATCCGAGTTAACTAGGCCGTGTCCGATCATCACGTGAGACGGACTAGTCAACATCGGTGAACATCTTCATGTTAATCGTATCTTCTATACGACTCATGCTCGACCTTTCGGTCTTCTGTGTTCCGAGGCCATGTCTGTACATGCTAGGCTCGTCAAGTCAACCTAAGTGTTTGCATGTGTAAATCTATCTTACACCCGTTGTATGTGAACGTTGGAATCTATCACACCCGATCATCACGTGGTGCTTCGAAACAACGAACTATCGCAACAGTGCACAGTTAGGGGGAACACTTTCTTGAAATTATAATGAGGGATCATCTTATTTACTACCGTTGTTCTAAGTAAACAAGATGCAAAAACATGATAAACATCACATGTAATCAAATAATAGTGACATGATATGGCCAGTATCATATAGCTTCCTTTGATCTCCATCTTGGGGCTCCATGATCATCTTGTCACTGACATGACACCATGATCTCCATCATCATGATCTCCATCATCGTGTCTCCATGAAGTTGCTCGCCAACTATTACTTCTACTACTATGGCTAACACATTTAGCAATAAAGTAAAGTAATTTACATGGCGTTTCTCAATGACACGCAGGTCATACAAAAATAAAGACAACTCCTATGGCTCCTGCCGGTTGTCATACTCATCGACATGCAAGTCGTGATCCCTATTACAAGAACATGATCTCATACATCACATATATATCATTCATCATTCATCACAACTTTGGCCATATCACATCCCAGAACACTTGCTGCAAAAACAAGTTAGACGTCCTCTAATTGTTGTTGCAAGTTTTACATGGCTGCAAGAGGGTTCTAGCAAGAACGTTTTCTTACCTACGTTAAAGCCACAACGTGATTTGTCAACTTCTATTTACCCTTCATAAGGACCCTTTTCATCAAATCCGCTCCAAGTAAAGTGGGAGAGACAGACATCCGCCAGCCACCTTATGCAACTAGTGCATGTCAGTCGGTGGAACCGGTCTCACGTAAGCGTACGTGTAAGGTTGGTCCGGGCCGCTTCATCCCACAATACCGCTGAAGCAAAATAAGACTAGTAGCGGCAAGAAACTTGACAACATCTACGCCCACAACAAATTATGTTCTACTCGTGCAAAAAGAACTACGCATAGACCTAGCTCTTGATGCCACTGTTGGGGAACGTTGCAGAAAACAAAAAAATTTCCTACGTTTTCACCAAGATCCATCTGTGAGTTCATCTAGCAACGAGTGATCGGATGCATCTACATACCTTTGTAGATCGCGAGCGGAAGCGTTCAAGAGAACGGGGATGAGGGAGTCGTACTCGACGTGATCCAAATCACCGGAGATCCTAGCGCCGAACGGACGGCACCTCCGCGTTCAACACATGTACGGTCAGCGTGACGTCTCCTCCTTCTTGATCCAGCAAGGGGAAAGGAGAGGTTGATGAAGATCCAGCAGCACGATGGCGTGGTGGTGGAGGCAGCAGTCACCGCAGCAGGGCTTCGCCGTTCTACTGCGAGAGGGAGAGGTGTAGCAGGGGAGAGGGAGGCGCCAAGGCTTCAGGGGTGCGGCTGCCCTCCCTCCCCCCTTTATATAGGCCCCTAGGGGGTGCGCCGGCCCTAGGAGATGGGATCTCCTAGGGGGGCGGCGGCCAAGGGGGAGGAGTGCCCCCCAAGGCAAGTGGAGGCGCCCCCTCCCCTAGGGTTCCCAACCCTAGGCGCATGGGGGGGCCCAAAGGGGGGCGCACCAGCCCACTATGGGCTGGTTCCTTCAGCCCATGGGGGCCCTCCGGGATGGGTGGCCCCACCCGGTGGACCCCCGGGACCCTTCCGGTGGTCCCGGTACAATACCGGTGACCCCGAAACTTTCCCGATGGCCGAAATAACACTTCCTATATATAATCCTTCACCTCCGGACCATTCCAGAACTTCTTGTGATGTCCAGGATCTCATCCGGGACTCCGAACAACTTTCGGATTACTGCATACTCATATCTATACAACCCTAGCGTCACCGAACCTTAAGTGTGTAGACCCTACGGGTTCGGGAGACATGTAGACATGACCGAGACGACTCTCCAGTCAATAACCAACAGCGGGATCTGGATACTCATGTTGGCTCCCACATGCTCCTCGATGATCTCATCGGATGAACCACGATGTCGAGGATTCAAGCAACCTCGTATACAATTCCCTTTGTCAATCGGTATTTTACTTGCCCGAGATTCGATCGTCGGTATCCCAATACCTCGTTCAATCTCGTTACCGGCAAGTCACTTTACTCATACCGTAATGCATGATCCCGTGACCAGACACTTGGTCACTTTGAGCTCATTATGATGATGCATTACCGAGTGGGCCCAGAGATACCTCTCCGTTATATGGAGTGAAAAATCCCAGTCTTGATCCGTGTCAACCCAACAGACACTTTCGGAGATACCCATAGTATACCTTTATAGTCACCCAGTTACGTTGTGACGTTTGGTACACACAAAGCACTCCTACGGTATGAGGAAGTTACACGATCTCATGGTCTAAGGAAAAGATACTTAACATTGGAAAAACTCTAGCAAACGAACTATACGATCTTGTGCTATGTTCAAGATTGGGTCTTGTCCATCACATCATTCTCCTAATGATGTGATCTCGTTATCAATGACATCCAATGTCCATAGTCAAGAAACCATGACTATCTGTTGATCAACGAGCTAGTCAACTAGAGGCTTACTAGGGACATGTTGGTGTCTATGTATTCACACATGTATTACGATTTCCGGATAATACAATTATAGCATGAATAAAAGACAATTATCATGAACAAGGAAATATAATAATAATCTTTTTATTATTGCCTCTAGGGCATATTTCCAACAATTCATTGGGCACCATCTTCCATGTTCCTTTTCTAATACTTGGAGTTTCTTTCTCGCTTCGTCGTGGTGATCATCATTGTACCTAATCATGCATAGGGTAGTTAAATCTCATCCAAATGTATATGGATCTCAAGCAGGAAAGAATTCACCTCAGTTTTCTATGGCACGTGCACAAGCTCTTGTCAACGGTCCACTTAAAGCTTGTGAGGTTATTGGTGGATCTATGGACTGGTCCGCACCAAGCTGAGGTACTACTAATCTTCCAATCGTCCAATCCTTGTTCCTTGATCAGTTGTGAAGCAACATTTCGTCTATTCAAATGAGAACGAGAAGAAAATCTATGACTCTACCTATAGTCTCATGTTGTCATTGTCGCCAACACTAGTTACGGTCGTTCTTAAACAAACATCCACGACACAAAACATCGGTACATCCAAGCCAAAGACATCCAGTTCAGCTAGAAGTAACTTGCCTAAAAACCGAATTTGGGTTAGGCGATTTCGTTGGGAAGGAAGGAGGTGCAGCATAACACCAAGGCCGCCGATGGCGACACTTGGGCGAGCGAAGCAAGATCCGGGCACACTGACAAGGCTTTGGCCCAGGAACAAGCCGCAGTCGGCAGCGAGCCGGTGGAGGCGAGTTAGAAGGTTTACCGGTGTCAGTGTGATGGTTCATCGATGCTCGAACTGGAGGTCGGCGGGGCTTAGAGGGAAGGCCTTGGGCGACAAGCACGACAATAGGTGGAGGTTGAGGGGGAGGGCGGGGCGGCGGAGACAGGTGGTTCGCCTGGCTGGATCATTGGTGGTCAAAGAAGAAGGGGAGCAATACGTACAATTCGACCTGGAAGACGATGCGCAGTCCGTCGGATCCTGACCCAACGGTTCAGATAGAACAAGGTAAATCGACCGGCCACATAAACATTTTCGGTCGACCGACGACTAGCCCGCTCGCAAAGAAATTCCCCTTATCTCGCTCCCCCCGTCCCGTGATGGCGACATCGACGTCCGGCGCCGGCGACGGCAAGGTTTCCATGGTATCCCTCTCTCGCTCTCCCTCTCCCTCTCTCAGACCTCGTGGATCGTCAAGTGCTGATCGGCCGGCCTAAGCTTCCGCGATTGCTGATCTATCGGGGTGGTCGAAATCAACTAGGGTTTCACGAATCGGCGTTCGTGTCATGCAGGACGCCAAGGCCAAGGCGCTGGTGGCCGCGAAGATCCAGGAAGGGGAGTACAAGGTGCGGATGATAGGAGAGTACGCGGTGCGGACGGACCGCGCGATCGATGCGCTGGAGAAAAAGGTGCAGGACATCGAGGCGGTGATGGATCTCGAGCTGATGCTCGGCGAGTACTGCGCCGACCTCTCGGACATGCACAAGGCGCGCCACTACTACCGCGCCACCTCGCTCTCGGAGGAGGAGAAGCTGTACCTCCACCAAATCGACGACTTCGCCGCCGCCACCATCGCCGAGTACGAGGCCAGCGTCGGCCCCGTCCCGGCCTTCGACAAGCACCTCAGCCTGTTCAGCCAAGAAATCCCACTGGAGTTCCCCGAACCCTTGGCTCCCCCTCCCCCTTCTTCGGCTTCGGCTTCGGCTTCTCACCACGAGTGAGTTCTCGCTCCTTGCACCAGCATTCATGGTCACTATGCCTTCTGCCGGTTCCTTGTGATTGCAAACTAATTAGTCTACAACCATTTCAGAAATTCAGAGTAGTATGCCTAGAACAAGCCTGTATGTTTGCCCAGTTTCAACTCAAAAGATGGAGTAGTGGTGTAGGCATAATGGGAGATCTTAGAGCATCTCCAGCCGTTTGCCCCCCCCCCAGGAGGCATTTTTTTCGCCCCTAGGGGGGCTGCCGGCGAGAAATTTGACTTGGGGGGCGAAAATGTTCCACTCGTTGCATCCCCACAAGCAGTGTTGGACTCCCACGAACAGAGCGGCATTTCGTCGAGCATCTTGCCCGCGGCGGCGTCCGACTACCTCCTCGTCGCGCAGCTAGAGCAGGTTGTGCCCGTCTTGGCCTTGACATTGACCTTGAGCCCCTTGGCCACGAGCAGGTCGAGGCGCGCGTCGTGGGCGCCGGTCGTCTTCGCCGCTGCCGGAGACGCGCTGCTCGAGCTCGGCGCGCCCGTGCTCCTCGCGTGCGGCCTCGACAGCGCCCCCATGCTCCCGTTCTGCGTGGCCCGCCCCCTCCCTGCCCCGCCGTCGCGTTCGACGCCGCCGAGAAGACCTGGGCGAGGTGTTGTGGCACCCTGGACCATGGTGCCGAGCACGCCCGTCCGGCTGCTGCTGCCTGTGCATGCCCGGCCACGCAGAGGCGGGCGCGGGCCGTCCCGGCCACACCCCGGCGAGCTCCGCCTCGGCCACGCCCCGGCGGGCGCGGGCGAGTTCCGCCCCGGCCACGCAGAGGCGGGCGCGGGCCGCCCCGGCCACGCCCCGTCGGGCGCGGGCGAGCTCCGCCCCGGCCACGCAGAGGCGGGCGCGGGCGCGGGCCGCCCTGGCCACACCCAGGCTGGCGCTGGCGAGCTCCGCCCCGGCCACGCGCAGCCGCGCACTCCTCCTCCGTGAAGGCAAGAAGACACGATGGGCAGCTTGGCCGGCGCGCGACGAGCAGGGCGGCGACGGCGGTGCGCTGTCAGTAGGGCGGCGCGGCGGAGCTATGTGAGCAGAGGGTGGCGGAGGAGGCAGAGGCCGGCGTGCGGCAAGGAGGCGGCCGGCCGGCCGCGACCAGCAAGGGGGGGGGGGGCGAGTATGTGGGCACGTGGGTGGGGACCGGGAGGAAAAGTATGAAGAGGCGAGTGAGAGGCTGACAGTGGGCCATTGACATGCAAAATCTTCTCTCTCCGCCCCCAACAGCCCCCCGGTGGCCTGGGATCGCCGTGGTACCGCCGGCTGTGTTTTTTGTCAAATCCGGCGTTTTTTAAGGTCGTGGGGGCGTGAGTGGAGAGTTTTTCGCCCGCTGGCACTGAAAAAGTGCCTCTGGGGGGCTTCTTGGGGAGCCTAGTGGAGATGCTCTTATCTCCTTGGAACTCTTCTATGTATCCGATTGTAGTAACCAATTAATGGTTGAGATTTTGTATAGTTCATAGATAGATTAATCACAGGCCAGTAGAAATGTGCTAGTACGGTAGTACCTTGATTTATTCCACAAACAGCAGAGCTCTAGAGGTGTGGTTATAGCTCTATTACCATGGCTAATAGTAAACTGGTCATCGTCAGGGGAATAAAAGTAGCAGCTAGGTAAATTATTCAGGGTCAAACCAATCTATAATTCGTTCCTGGCTGCCCTCAAGATCTGCAAAGGGTCTTCACCAATACACCCCCTCTCTGGTTTTGTCTTAGCAGCGAAACGATGTGACTGTCTAGATTGAGTAAGTTAGTACTTGTTTCTTAATCTGGTTGAGTTAATATCAGGTTCGCCATTGATTTGTTTCCTGAATGGCCTTTCATCCCAAACTAAAGTACCAGACTGTAGATTAAAGTGTTAGGTATGGCGTGGCTTGGGCTGTGGACAATGCCTTCAGACTTGCCCGTCCCAGCTCCAATTATGTCTTGTTCTATCTGCCTCGGAGCCTGGCATTAACTATTTCACTGCACACTTGATTATTCAAACTAGAAATGAATTGCTTTAGGGTTATAGAATAGATATCTTAACGTGTTCCGTTTGGTTGGAGACACTAAGAACTGGAGAACTTTGTGAAAACAGTAAGATCAATCACAACCGGTGAGTAGGATAACAGGATGCAGCTACTGATTTAGCAGCCCTACTAAATAGATGTAGGTGGTATTCCATAGTATAACCCCAGTAACTTGTGCTGAGAAAACAAATATGCCTTTGTGAACAGACATTTGATCGCTTTTGTTCTATTTATATATTAGCTACATAATGTTTGTGCATATATATAGGTGGGAGCCCAGCTCTGGCTTCTGTCTGACCCCCCGTGGAAGCAACTTTAGCCACTTTCAACTCAAAAGATGAAGTAGGATGTAGGCAGAATGGGAGATTCTATCTCCTTGGGACTCTTCTACGTGTCCGATTGTAGTAGTCAATTAACAGTTGAGATTTGGTATAGTACCTACATAGTGGTTGTAGCTCTATTAGCGTGGCTAGTAGTAAATTGTTCAGGGGCACAAAAGTAGCCGCTCAGTAAAGTATTCAGGGTCAAACCAGTTAATCTATAATTTGTTCCTTGCCGCCCTCAAGATCTGCAAAGGTCCTTCACCAATTATTATTCTCTTTCGCCAAACGTTTAGCATTGCATTGCTACACACTGTTTAGAGCCCCTCCAGTTTTGTCTTAGCAGCGAAACAATGTGACCGTCTAGATGAAGTAAGTTAGCACCTGAATTTTGATCTGCTTCAGTTAATGTCAGGTTCACCATCGATTTGTTTTGTGAATGGTCTTTCACCCCAAACCCATGTACCAAACTCTAGATTAAAGTGTTAGATGCGGCGCGGCTAGTGCTTGTGGACAATGCCTTCAGACTTCTCCATCCTAGCTGCAGCTATGTCTCGTTTAAACTATTTCAATACACACTTGATTTTTCAAACTATAAATGAATTGCTTTGGGGTCATAGATATCTACACGCGTTCCATTTGTTTGGGGACACAAAGAAGTGGAGAACATCGCAAAAATGGTGAGATCAATCACAAACAGTGAGTAGGATAACAGGATAAGTACACTTGGAAAAAAGAGAGGCAGTTACTGATTTAGCAGCCCTACTAAATAGATGTAGGTGGTATACCATAGTATAATGCCATTATATGATAATTCTATTTATACATTATCTACATATAATGTTTGTGCATATATGTAGGTGGGAGCCCAGATGTGGTTTCTGGTTTGACCCCCTGTGAGTTTAGCCACTTCGGCTAAAATTTGTCGGGTTCGGCTCGGGGTCTCCTGTAGCTCCTTAATATAATTCCGCGGGGTTCCTCCCCTATTGGATTATATTAAAAAAAATGTTTGTGCACATATTCAGTTGTGTTGTTGACTATCATGTAGGCCTGCTGTGGACAATGGAGGGGATGTTGCATGCTAAGAGATGATCACCTGGAGCACCCCATCCCTTTCATTTCTTCGCCCCGGTCATCCAAGTCGGCTATCATGGTTCTAGGGGCTTTGTACCTATTTTAAGCATGTCTGCAGTTTGACTGACGGTGATTAATTTAAACTTAGAGCTGTGAGAGTATCAGTACGGGTGTAGCTATGAACGTGTTGGTTCTGGAGTGTGATCCATGCTTGCATTACTCTGTGCCTAGGTGAATTACGAATGCTATCATCACATCGTTTGTATTACTGGATCATGGCTGTTGGCGTGTTGAGAATTGGTCGTATGTCTGTTCATATGGATGATTAATTTAAGCTGTCCACGGTTTCACCAATTTCAAGTCTGTTTTAGCAATGCAGTTTTGCTCGTCGACTCGTTTTTCTTTTGAAAAAAAAAGAAAAGGAAAAAAAATCATGCAATATGTGGGGATTGAAAAGTGATCACAAGGCAGAGAAAGGGCCTAATACTTTCCGTTAGCTCGTTCCACATAATTAGCTGGAACTTCACATTCGTGGGTGCCGGCAAAACAGGCTAGTGGCAGACGAAGGTAAATACTTAGGATATAATATAATAATACTAGTAAATAGGCAGAAGTACAAGCCCTCACAACCAGTCAAAGCTGAGAGATGCTATCAATCTTGCAGTCATCCGATCCCAAGTTCCCTCCCTGATCTGATGTGAAGCAACACATTTCCTTTTGTCCAAACCGTTGGTCTAGTTTCCGTTTGTCAAGTACTATATGTTTTAAGAACGAATGTAGTACTCCATTTGTTCTAGTAACTAGTTAAGCTTCACAGGGATGAACTGTAACTACTTTTTGGCTTAACTGGGTCTGCAATGAAAAGATGCGGCATAAACACGGCAACAAAAAGGGCACAAACAGGCTCAGCTAGTAGTAGCAGCAGCAGTAAGGAACTAAGGATATGCAAGGCAACAACATAAGCCACCAGCACATCCAAGCAGAACACGGCACCTGCTATCCGCTAGGTTCTACAGTGATGGGATTATATAGCACTTGCTCTACTTTGGTTCTACCTTCTACGGTGATGGGATATACAAGTTTTTCTCCAATGTAGGCAAATGTTTCACAACAGGGAAACCGCAGCGCCTACGGGCCACAGCTACAGCAGCTCACTTCTTGCCCCGGCCCTTGGACTTCTTGGATTTCTACTTGCTCTTGTGCTTCTGCACTGCCTTTCTGGAAGTCGAGGCCGCAGCTTCTCCCGTGTCAGGTTCGTCGTCATGTGAGCATACGTCGGCATCAGCCTGAGGCTGGACAGCAGCAGCGCTGCTCCAGTCATTCATGCTTTTCTTTGTCGCTTCAATCCTCCTTAGGCTTGCTTTAGGCCCTGTTTGGTTCAGCTTTTATCGACGGATTCCGCTGCCGCGCATCAGAATTTGAACAAAAGGCCGAACCCAGTAGAATTTGATTTCAGAAATCTACTGCCAAAATTTAAACCAAAAGCGAAAGCAGCTGAGGACGTGCTTTCCAAAATCTGATTCCGCTGAGGGTCAAAATCTGAAAAAGCTATATCAGCTGGTTTGCCAAATGACCTACATCTTTTTCACATCAGATTTTTCACAGCTGTTTTTCCACAGCAGATTTTTTACAGCTGCTTTTAGAAATCCACAGCCAAACCAAACAGGGCCTCAGTCAGCACTCGGAAGATCAGCTGCAGTTTGTTCTCACCTTGGCACAACTTCTCCACAGCAAGAAAAGCTCTTCCCCTCACTCTGTGATGACCAAAATAATTCACACGAAGTGGTAAATTTTCACAAGACATGGGGGTAACCTAGTCATGTCTCTTACACTAGTCTTGAGGGTGCATATCTGCGGCATTTGTACTGCATTTAAGAATTTTATAGTTGGCCCTGAATTAACATTCGCTTACCTGCCAGAACCATTTTCGAACTCATTGCAGATGCGCCTGACATTGTCCAACAATCGTTTATCAATCCCTGCTGGAGTGTTAATTTCCAGCCATGGAAGGGCACTTACAAGGAGTTCAATGAGAGCAACTTCAATGGGACGACCCATTTTGTCCGCGGCTGTCTGTTTGGGTCGGCGCGGACAAGAAAGTTGGCCCAACGCGTCGACCCAAACGGACGCGCGTCCGCTTTCGCCCGCCTGTCGACCATTCCCGACTCATTTTTGAGCTGGATTTGCGTCGACGCGGACACAAGATGGACGCGCGTGCTCGCCCTCTTTTTTTACCGTGCCCGCTGGTCGGTGGCACATTGGATTGGCCTCTCCACATCAAACAGTACACCCTCGTCCGCCTGCTTCGTCGCCGGCGCCGCCGGCCATTTTTTTCCAATAAAATGGATACATAGATAGTTCTAACGTACACAGATAAAAGAAAAGACCACTACTCGTCGCTTTCTGACTCCGACTCAGTAATGTCCTCCTCCGACGTCTGAATGTAGGCGTCAGCATGCTGCTCGTCTTCAAAGTCCCAACCTGACGTTTCTCGTAGCTTCAGTTTCAATTGAGCGGCCTGCTTCCGCGAACGCTTGTCCTCCTGATAGGCGGCTCGCTCCGTCCTCCTCGCGTCCCTCTCTAACCTCCTTTGCTTGTAGAATTGGCGCTCGTTGACGATGTCCTGCGGGAAGCGTTCGTGCCACACCACCATGGCTTCCACATCCATCTCGGCGATGGCGAGGCGACGCTGCCGCCTCCGGTGGACACGACGATCCTCGTCGATGAAAAGCCGCGGGAGAGGCGCCAGATCCTACGCCCGCTGGCTCGACGCGTCGGGAAAATTCATATCCCGACGAGGCCTCAAGAGCCGCCGTGTCGTGCGCGCGGGCCGCCTCCTCTGCGGTGTCGAAGGTGCCGAGGATGAGACGTTTCTCGCGAAACCAGATCTCGGAGGAGAAGGTGCCGGAGCGGCGCTCGCGGACTCCGCAAAAATCCGAAGCGCCCAGGCGGCGGATCGACATGGTGGCGTAGAGGCGAGACGAGTGAGCGGCGGACAACGAGCGAGACAGAGTGTGGAGGGAGCGCCTTCTTATAACGAGCACCGGCCGCGGCGCGTGCGCGAACCATTCCCGCATGCTAGGCCGCTTTCCCCCGCGCGCGTGAACCTTTCTCGCGCGCTGGAGCGCCAGCTGGCATGATTTAAAGCGCGCATGCGGTTATGAAATGGGTCGGCCCGTTGGACGCACTGCCGACCCAAAACTAAAAGAGGGCGAACGGCGGGCGGGCGGCCGACCCAAATGGACAAAAAGCGGACAAAAACACCATCCGTTTGGGTCGGACCGTTGAAGTTGCTCTGATGGCCCTTGGATTTTCCTGCACAAATTAACTTTTTTAGAATAACTTGGCAGCTGGGAACATTGGGACCAACTGGATGATAACAAAACAAGCATTATAACATTTGAAACTCACGAGGCCTTCGGCTCGAAGAGTCTCAAGCTTCTCAATGAGTATGTCATCAGCTAAAGCCATCTCACTACTACGCTCCATCTCATTATCTTGTGCAGCCTTAGGAATGTTTCCAGAAATAACATTGCCAGACTTATTACCATAAGATTTTTCAGGCAACGGAGTCTCTTGCTTTACAAAACTTGCTTCTTCAGGACACAGAAGAGCCATTATCTTCGGAACATCATACAAATCCTCCTTGCTAATCATACAAGCATTTAAGTTTCGACAGTCTACCGGGCTCTTGGGTGTACCAATAAGGCAATAACTACCATATTATCTCCGATTGCGGCGAGTGCATTAGCAAGCACTCTTGTGAAGTTGCTTGGTGTGCGAGACTTAATTTGCAAAGCATGTACAATCTTCTGAGAGAACTCCACAGGTAAATCCTTAAACACTTCATTCCCCAGGAGGTTATGTGTGACCTCGTAGCAATTCCCCAGAGAAAGAGTAAGGATCAGTGGATAAAGTGTAACAACTAGTCTAAGGAGGACCGGTTTGTATGAAGTACTAGAAGGACATGAAGTTTTATGTACCCATTCCTGGAGCATATGCTTGCTCGTCAAGATAGCCATAATTGTCTGATATATGAAACGACCTGAAGTGTATGCCAAACGATCAAGATCGGAATCTGGGCTCGAGTTAGATACCAGGCAGGTGTCAATGTAAACCTTGCTCGTACGACACTCCAACATATTGACCAACAGAGATTTCATGCAGCATATAAAATCATTCTGTATTAAGCATGATGAAGCCATAAAACCAAGGCACTCCATAAGACCCACATAGCATATTGGGGATATGTAGTCCAGTTCATCCTTCCACTTCACATTGAAGGTAAACTCAAGAGAACGCTTAAAGTTCAAGATCAAGGAGAATCTATTACCACCACTGTCAAGAAATCTTTTGAAATATTGAAAAAATTCTGCCCAATCAGAACTATTGTCCAGGTACTATAGTAGTCTTGAAAGTAGCGCTTCATCCAATTGTGCTGCATGAAGCAGGAGCATTGTGGTTCTCCCAAGATGCTTGTGAGTCAGATTTTTATTTGCTAGGCGAAGATTTGAATTAAGAGAATTAGCAATCAATCCATATGCAGCTGGTGAGTCAAGTAGACGCAAGAGGCTCCTTGTTGTCCCATCTCTCCACACAAGAAAAACTAACTCAAATAAGCGACGCTTGCAGAGAACAAAAAAGCTTCTTAACTTCATGGAACTTTTTGGCATACTGAACTGTGGTTCTTCCAGAAACTTTGCTATCTCATTTATGATAAGGATGGTTCTCACCAGGGTATAAGAAGATGACGACTTTGGAGAAATTTGAACAATGGACTCCAACTTCTTAAGTACACTGAAACCAACAGAAGACAACTCATTCATCCAGAAACACTGAGCACATGAATAACACCGAGGGGCACCCAAGAAACATCTGTTGCCATCTTGCTGCAAAGAATTTCTGCCAGCGGTAGAAAGCCAACTTGCATTCACGTTAAGCACCACATATTTGTCAGCTTCACCATCTTTTATCAATCCAATGTACTTGGCACAAAGATCTTCATACATAACTGGATAATCATTTAATTCTGAACCATTGGCGTGGCAAAGTTGAGATAGTACTTTGATTATGATTGACTTCCAGTTATTCCAAACATAAAACAGAGTTTGGGGTGACATCTGGTTAGAGGCCAGCATATCATTACAACTATTTTCATCCTCAGATCCTGGCCCTAATTCTATATTGTATCTAGAGGCTCGAGACTGGAGATGAACATCAAGAATCGAACGGGAAGCAACGAGTTCAACTAACAAGTTTGCACATTTTCTGCCCTCAACCAAAGTGCAATTTAAACTGGGAAGAGACTTATTCACATATGACAGTGCATCAGCTTCCACGCAAACAAAGCATTAGAAGCACTCAGAGACCTTTTCTGTCATCTCTTTTGCTTTTGAAAGCAATTGTTCCTTCTCTACATATCTCAGGCCACCCTCTACTATTTGAAGACCACAAGGAATCCACAATGATATGGAGGAGAAGCCATGTCACATCCTCAAACAAGCCTGCCTTCTCGAGCATGTCTACCTCCAGTAAGACATCTCCATTATGCTTTGCTATTCTTGCAGCTTCTAGGAAATTACCCATCTCCATCTCTAAACTCAACAGTTCATCAACAAGATTCCGAGAATTTAGGAATGCCCGTACATGATCCATAGAGCTGAAGGCTTTAACAAAAGGCATCATATGCTTTATGTCACCATGCTCAAAATAATGTTGAGCACAATTATCCAGATACTTTGTTCTAATTGCAGAAACCTCCGAGGATTTTTAATTCTGAAGCTAATGTTCCTCCTCTAACTGCTGCAGAAACTATAGGCCCAGATTGAATAATTTATTTCCTTTCGAGCACATGGAGAAACACTTTGTGTAACATTTAGCTTGCAAGAACACTTCAGTTGCCTCCGACCAGCATTCAGCCATAGCAAAACAATCACCAGCATCCTCAAGTTTAGAAGTAACACATTTTTGCATATAGACCATACCTATGGCAAGGAACACAATGTTTAGTCACACAGAGCTTCATGGAGTGTGAGGTAAAACTATCCATATGAAAGCTAAAAATTAGCATGTCCGTAATTTATGTAGGGATATCATTTCGAAAAAACTTTTCAAAATTTGATGACATTTACTTATATGGCAGCTCTTTAAGGACAACGTAAAACGTTACGGAATGATGAAATCTCAAAGTATGGATACATCTTGGAAATTATGGAGAGTTGGCACACCTGCTTTTTTGTAGTCACCTAATTTGATATAGCAAGTAGCAGCTTTCTCATGCATGCCTATGGACTCATAAATCTCTGATGCTGTTTGCAATGAAGCCTTGCCCAACTCCGAATTTGTTGAGATGACACGGTTAGCAGTCGCTACAAGTCCAGCAGCTGTTGCCAACTTCTCTCTATGTGCATCACCGGCCTTTTCAAAGCACATAGTAGCCATCTCGAATTGCCCCTCATTGAATAACTATAAAAAAGAGAGAACTTGTGACATGGAATAACAATGGTAAAACTGTAAGTAGGTACACACCATGACCCGCCTAACAAAGAATTTGTGTGCATAGAACAACTGTGAGACAAAAAAACATGAATTTCACAAGACTAAGAACACACAGAAATTACTCAATAGGCAACATAATGCATAGCATGGTAAATTAAAATTGGCCTTCCAGACTAAATAAGTAAGATCACCAACCTTGTTTCCCCGTAGCATCCAATCATCACTTCTGCTCCCCGTCTGCATTGCTTGAATGAGGGAAGAATCTAGTAATCTAACTTCTACTAGACACAACTTCTTCCATTAGTCAAACATTGGTCGATACTAATCCTCCGTATTTTCACATATCCAGAGTCTTTGCCTAGTGCATGTGATTGCAACATATAGTTGCTTCAGCTCTGAACAGAGAAGATAATGCTTGCTTCTGTTGAAACCCAGATGAGAGATCTCCTCAGAGTGTGATATAATATCTTTCTCTTTCATGTAGCCATAGAGAACTCCCCATTTGTTTCTTAAAGGCGACGAACCAAAAAAGTTGTACAACAACACATCCTACACAATATATATGAAGTAAGTACACATTTTGAAACAGTGTTCTACAACTAAAATATTTTGCAAAATGAACAGAGGTGAAACTAAATTTATAGGCCCATACCTGAAACTCAAGGCCCTTACATTTAACAATGGTCAAAACAAGAGCTTGTTTACCAACAAGATCAATAATTTGTTTTTTGGCAACATCATCATGAACCAGTATGACTTGCTCAGCACCAAACCCGTGCAGGTTACCATGTTTGGTTTTGCTTTCTCCAAAAATGGTCATAATTACATTTTCATCGTTATCAGACTCCAGCAGCACATGAGCTTCTCCGTATATAAGTCCAGTCTATGGATTAAGCTTGTCAACACTTGACGGGAAAAAGAAGTACAGAAGGCTCATGATACTTTGTGCCACTGAAATTTCTTTGCAAATGGCCGATAAATCAACTACTATACCCATCGGTACTTATGAGGATGTGCCTGTTGTGGTTGCGAACGTTACTATCTTAACGGACTTTGTTATTTTTGATATTCCCGAGGACGACAGTATGTCGATCATCCTTGGTAGAACCTTTTTGAATAATGCAGGGGCTGTTATTAATTGCAACAAAGGCAATGTCACTTTTCATGTTAATGGTAATGAGCATATGGTACACTTTTTGAAGAGACAACCTCAAGTTCATAGCATCAATTCTATCGGAAAAATTTCAACTATTACAATTGGAGGTTTCGAATTTCCTCTTCCCACTGTCAAAAAGAAATATGATATTCTTATTGTTGGGGACATGCATATCCCCGTTGAGGTAACCTAGTGTTATTCGAAAATTCTCCGGTTTCATGTCATTTAGAAGAAGTTTGTTAATAAGACTTGATCAACCTTGTTAATGGATTCCTTTTGATGGGCATGGGATGGATGAATTTAGAAAGCACATCTTTATGTACCCATCTTTTACTTTCTGTTATTTATAATAGATAAAGCAAAATTAGTTTTTTTGTCTGTTTTCTGAATTATCTATGCAATAAAAAATGCCTCGATAATAAAAATTTTCCAAATGCCCTGAAAATTTGATATGATTTTTTATATAATGTTTTAGAATTTCTGGTGCTAAGAACACACCAGGGGGCCTCACCAGCTGGCCACAAGGGTGGAGGGCACGCCCAGCCCCTCGGGTGCGCCGCTATGCTTGAAGGCCCCACGTGCCCCCCTCCACTTATTTGAGCACCCATCCTCTTCCTCTAGAAAAAATCACTCCATAGCTCAAACTCGTGTTCTTGCTCATTTTGCTGCCATTTTCGATCTCCTTGCTCAAAGCTCCATTCATAAAACTGCTTTGGGGCATTGTTCTTCGGTAGGTGACTCCTCCAATGGTCCAATTAGTTTTTGTTCTAGTGCTTTGTTTATTGCAAATTTTGGCTGCCTTGGTGACCCTGTTCTTGAGCTTGCATGTCAAATTTATATGGTCCAAAGTATTTTTTATGCATGATATGGCCTCTAGGCACTTGTTGGGAGTAGTTGCTATCAATCTTGTTGAGTTTGGTCCACCTTTATTTTGAGTCACTAAAAATTTCAGAAATTTTCAGAGGAAGAAAATGATGAGGAGATTGTTGAGAGGCTCCTCAAGCCGGGGTTCAAAGGAAAAAGAAAATGAGGAGAAAGAGAAGCCCAAGTATAATCTTCCTCGTGCCGCGGAGATTCGGCCGTGTGAATGGCCATGTGATGCATTCTTGCAGGCGGTCGGAATTTATGATCTCTTTTATTTGGCTGAGAATGCAGGCATCACTGACTTCCTCCTCGACCAGTGTGATCAGTATCTCCTACTCACTAATACGTTCGTGCAAAATTATCATTTTCATGCTACGAGATCACCACCCATGGTAGACTTTTACTTATATGATGAGTACAAGGAAATTACGCATTATGACTTTTGTGAGGTTTGTAAATTACCTTATGAGGGTAGCACGAGGAACCACGTCCCGGTGATGTGGAAGATTTTATTTATGAGGTCACTGTAGGGGAAAGGAGAAGGGTGTCGGAAGCGAGAGTGGCTAGTTTACATTTTCCTGTTTTGCGCTACTACTCATTATTTGCTGGGAGATGTTTAATTGGTCATGGAGAGAGCGGAGGCCTTACTACTCCTGACCTTGCCATTTTGCGCCATGCTTTACTTCGTGATAGAACCTTCAGTTTAGGCGCTATGGTTGCTAAACGATTGAGTCTCAACCTTACAAAGGGTCCTATTTTCGGAGGTATCTTCGCCTCCCGCCTTGCTAGACACTTCGAGATACCCATTAGGCATTATGAAAAAGAGGAGAAACTGCTACCCACTATATATTTAGATTATGACAGCATGGTAGCACATAAGTTTATTTGCCATGATGAGGAAAAGAGACTCATTTATAATTCAATATTTAGTGAGGACTCTATTCAGATTATTACCTTGCCTGCACCTACTTTGTTCGATATTCATTCAGGCAGGTACTTCATTTTGCCCGCTGACATTCATGCATACTAGGAGGGGACATGATCCCCATCTCTTGAGCCAGAGCCATCACCTAATCCATATCAGGAGTCTATTTATCAGTGGGATCCAGAGGAGCTCGCTAACCAGTGGAACCCTCAGGATCCTCCTCGGTACACTGGAGAGGGCTACTTTGATCCATGGGCGTAGACCAACTTAGGCCAAAATCCTAAGCTTGGGGGAGTACGTATTTCTCACTAACATTACATTCATGTTCACACACTCATTTCAGTTGTCGGTGCTCATACTTTTTCATTGTATTATCCATGTTAGTTTATTTCGTTTTCCCGCTTTCTTCTTGTGTGTTTGATAAACCTTAAGAAAAACCAAAAAAATTAGTTGTAGTTAGTTTACTTTCCATGCATGCTTAGTTGTAGTATTAAAATAAAACCCGAAAATATTTCTCATTATTCTTTTGCTTGTTGGGAGCTTCCTCGTGTAAATAGTTTTTCTCGTTCTTGTTTTACTTCAGAAGAAACAAAAACTCCAAAAATATTTCAGTGTGTTTCTTTGAAATTCTTTTCTTTTCTTTGGGGGTCGAGAGGAGAAGACCACGATGAAAATGTTGAGTGGCTCTAATATGCATTATTGTTGATCTAACAAAGAGCCCATATTACCCTTTCCTCTTCTTTGAATAAATGTTTACATATTCCAGCTTAGTCCAATGCACGTGCACTATTATTACTATCCACACCGTTCGGTCGTGCAAGTGAAAGGCAATAATGATATATGATGAAATGATTAAGATGAGGAAAAGCTGGCATGAACTCGACCTATCTTGTTTTTGTAAATATGATTAGTTCATCGTTTCTGATTCAGCCTAGTATGAATGAAACATGTTTGCAATGACAATTAGAGATTATAGTTACTCATGCCATGCTTAATTATCTAGGAGTTTATAATGGTTTACCTTGCGTGCCAACATGGGAATTAAAATGGTTGTGATGTAGTATGATAGGATGGTCTCCTCCTTTGAATGATTCGAGTGGCTTGACTTGGCACACGTTCACACATGTAGTTGAAACAAAATCAACATAGCCTCCATGATATTTATGTTCATGGTGATTTATATCCTACTCATGCTTGCATTCAATGTTGGTTAATCTCAATGCATGTTTATGACTGTTGTCGCTCTCTAGTTGGTCGCTTCCCAGTCTTTTTCTAGCATTCACTTATACTAAGCGGGAATACTGCTTGTGCATCCACTTCCATAAACCCGAAAGTTGTTCCATATGAGTCCACCATACCTTCCTATAAATTTATCCGCCGTTCCAAGTAAATTTGCATGTGCCAAACTCTAAACCTTCAATTGATAATCTGTTTTGTATGCCCGAATCATGGTCGTTTGATTCATATGATAGAATGCTATAGGATGTTTTTCCTATGTAATCATGTTTTAATTGGCAATCTAGCATCCACTCCAACTTTTGTTTCACTTCCTTTGTTCCTACGAAGAGAGTACTTGCTCTAAATGATGTGCTGCTGCAAGAGCTGCCTATATTAATTAAGCATGCTCTAAAAAGGTGGACCAACTTTGGCTATAGTAGTACTGTACTAGGTTAGTAGGTGACCTTGCGCTTGGCTCTTCTCCTCTTCCGGAAGTCGAAAAATAATGATGGTACTACAGTAGTACTTCTGGCACTCTGACACCAAATGAACCGCTGCACCTCCACCACTTGTAAGCAAAAGTTTCTCCTCGTGCTGCGAGCCACCGCGCATGCGTTGGCGAGGGAGAAGGCATAGTAAGCAAGCTTCTCGTCGTTCTACGAGTTGACGGGACACATCAAAGTTATTTATTAGTACTCTCTTCAAAAAGGGCCGACCATGTCCATGGCTACCATCCCGTGCTCTATCATTGAGTACATGAACTATTCACGTGCCATCGAGGAGAAAAAATATTGCGTAGTAGTACTAGGTGCCATCGAAGTGCACGACTCACTTACGCACTGCATCTCTCCATTTTCTTGCATGACACACCACCTTGATGCTAGATGTCCCGCGTGTCATGGAGGCATATAGTATGATTTTGTAAAATGGAGGCATATAGATGTCCCACGTGTCGGCAAAAGGATGAACAAAGCTCATGTCTTAGATGAAAGAGTGGAAGAACATAGATTCCCGACGACCGAGAAGGAGCAACAATCCTCGAGGTGGAGCGTCTGCACTCATAATATTTTATATTATTCAGCGATATAAAATCAACCAAATCTCCCCACGTTCCTATACCATTCTATAGTATGAGAATAACTTTGAACGTAAGCCATTGATTCACTCTATCCAATGGTCATAGTTGGAAAATCCAAACAAAACCAAGCATTGGATCAACTCTTTTAGCACTTAGATTGTTGCCACCTGCCCACCTAGCCCACATATATATCCGCTCACGTGTGATGACCACAGGAGCTATCCACTCAGATTGTATGCTAAAAAAATAAAGGTCGATAACTAATGCGGCACCTCGGGCCAACGCGGTCAGATCGCATTTTGCACGGGAAATTACACACCATGTTTCGTTGACATGTGGCCCTGCTCCAACATGTCAGTGAGATGACAGTGAGTCCTTTTGTACAATTCTGAAAGGACATGTAGGCCGGGGCGCCTCTTCGTGTACCGTGGCAAACTGGCAACCGTCCACCGACTTTTCGCATTTCCCTCTCGATTTGGAACTGCTGTCGCACGCTCTTCCTCCCTCCTCCATTTGCCTTCACCCTTCCTTCTGCCATTGTTCGATCGTCTTCTCCATGGAGGGAACAAGCTGGAAACGACCCCGTTATTCTTGCCCCGATCTGAAAGATGACGTGGTGGGGGAACTCATTGATCGGTGCGACATCATCACCTCGGCTAGCATGGCAGGTTCGTTCAAGCCCATTCTCGACTCAACTAATAACATCATTACAAGGAACCGAAGGGTCCAGGAGTGGTTTGATCTCCCTTATCTTCTTCGCTATAAGCCTATTTGCATGGGCGCAGATGACGAAGGCCTCGCCTTGTGCAACTTGATGCCGCTTGATAACGATATGTGTGATGTCAAGATGCCATCGCTTCAGGGTAAGGCCTGGGCTGGCGCAAATGGAGATTGGGTTGTTTATATTGGGTACAATTGCGAGTGGGAACTTGTGAATGTGTACACTCGTCAGCGGATTCCACTTCCAAAAATCTCCGAGTGCCCTGAGGTTGAGCACACAGATGATCTACGTACGTTCAAATACGATTATGGTGACCGTCATCTACGGAAGATAGCAATTTTTCGAGTTCCCAACTGCTCTTGGAATTACAAGAACTATCAAGTTGTTGCTATCTTCGACAAGCTTGTTGCCGTCCTTTGTGGTTCGACTGGATGGATATTTCTCAACAATCAGTTTCTATACACGGATGTGTACTATGATGCAATTCAATACGAGGGTCTTGTGTTTGCTGCCACCACTCGTGGCACTGTTTTTGCATGGGATCCTCGTAGTTTCGGCACATTTGTCTTCCATCGTAATTATAATTGTTTCATCCACATGCATGCGAGGTAGCAAGTTTCCCTTCTCTACTAATTAACCTTCTTCTTGTGTTTCCAAGGTCCTATGAACATTCCACCACCTATACTTGAAAATTTTTATAACCAAGGGGGAGACGACGATGGTGATGATCACGAGCATGAGGACGAGCAGGGCCCATATGCTCTCTGGCGGCTGGCAACTAATTCTGATGGATCACCCCTTCTTGTCTATATACAACCCACTGCTGATGTTACTACTGAGGGAGCAGGCGTTGTCTCCCATGGTCGCACTCTCCGGACCTATTCCAACACCAGTTGCATGGTATTCAGGATGGATACTAGTGTGCTAGCGCTAACACCTTCTCCCTGGTACAGTATTGATAGTCTTGGAGAAAACTCGCTCTTCCTTGGACAAAACTATCCAATGATGGTGAAAGGTGATCCAACTGCTGTTGACACAACGTTACTACCATTTATGAGAAGCAACTGTATCTATACGTTGGACATTACGGTGGTTCCCTACCCTGGTCCTGATATAGTAGGCCACTTTAGCCTGGATGATCCGTTGGTCTCGAGATTGACAGTAGGTGGATCTTCCCAGAGAATCGCTTGTGGTTCAAAGCAAGCGTTTCCAACGCTGAAGATTGGTTGAGTTGAAGTTCATTTCATCGCTTGTTATTTGTTGTGTGATGAAAACTTTAGTATTTTTAATGTATCCTCGTTGTCATTGTGGGTTGATGACCTATTGTATGTAATGAAATGATATGCCTGTGATAAAATTACTAAATTTATGAATGGCTTTTGAGTCACTTCTCTGAGTGGGTGCTGCAATGAGGCAAAAAAATATTTTCCAAATACATAATTGTACGTGCATTGCAACAGGTTATCGGATGAGGCCAATCAACAATAGTACACTATTTGTACTAGCTTCACATGCTGCGCTATCTCTACGTCTACGTATGTAATACAACAAGTTTTAAACTTGAGACCAGCCACCCATCCTCACAAAGAACACTTTTTAACCTAGCACAGACTCCAGGAAATTTGGCCATAGTGTGAGGTGGGCCATATGTTAATGTGTTCATTGTACGTAACCAGCACCTTGAATCCTTGATACTACTACTATAAGTACAGTAGTAGGAGTAGTATGGTGGCATGGGCCAGAACAAGCATTCACGTCCAGGAGTACGACACACGCCACCAGCACGACTTCCATCTGACACCATATTTCTTGGAGTCTATGCTACAACAATCTCTTCAACCTTTTCGTTTCTCTAACTCAGCCATCGCGTGGCGGATGAGGTGGGGGTTTGCCGATAGTCAGTTTCCTCAACTGCGGTCCCACTTGTAAGGCCAACTCCAACGCACGACCCCAAATGGACCTCCGTTTTACCCGGATTCTGTCCATTTGAGTAGAGCAATGGGGTCATGTCCGGGCCATTTCTCGGATGCGGTGGCCGTGCGCCGAACGCGCGGACGCATCCCGGCCGTGTACATTTTTCTTTGCAAACACATATCTTTTTTTCATCATTGATTTTTTGGTGCATGGAAATACATCACCAAAATTTTGACTAGAAACAAGAACCACAAGAATACATTTTAGAAGATATCCAACTTCCATAATTGTTCCTGTAAGTTGGATTAGTGCCTTCTCAATGCATTTATTGTTGATCTGCGGAGGCTCGATCTTGCATGCTTCTTTCTTCTTCGAGTGTAAAGAAGTAGACGTGTCTTGCCTCTATTCTATCAACAAGTGCACTAGTCTCATCTCTAGCCTCTATGCTAGCTAAAACTGCTAGAACATCTACTACATTGCGCTCTATCAATATATCGTTGTACTCTTCTTCCCAATACCAAAACTTGCATCCATTCTACAAATAAAATTTTAAGCTAGCACAACTAGTCTAATCCGAGAGCACAACCGAAGATTTGGTCGAGTTCTTCCTCCTTTTGCCGACACGTGGGACATCCAGCATCCAGGTCGTGTCATGCAAGAAAATAAAGTGGTAGTTGAAGCCACGTGATGTGCATCTTGGGTTAAACTGTAAATAGAATCTTACTACTCTTGAGTAACTCCAAAAGAGGCCACCGAAGATCTTTATTGGATTTGTTTTTCATCAACAACACGTCGAGGTGAAAGATGTGCAGGTTCAGTGGGTCCTCTTGCGTTTTCACTAACATGTGGGACCGCATATGAGCACACAGACGATAGGCTCCGCGCGTCTGCTGGCTGGCTGAGAAGAGAGACAGAGGAGGGCTAAGCACGGACTCCAGGATATTTGTTCTCCGTAACCAGCACCTCGATATAGTGGGGTGACATGGGCCATAACTAGCATTCATGTCTAGCAGTACGGCACACGCCACCCACACGAGTCCCATCCGACACCAATTTTCTTTGACTCCGTGCTACAACCATCTCTTCTCCCTCCTGTTTTCTCAGCCATCACGCGGTGGGCAAGGTGGGGGTTTGCCGATAGTCGGTTTGCTCAAATGCGGTCCCACTTGTAAGTGAAAAATGTAGCACAACACGCATTCCCCCTTGAACGGTGTGCTGGACCAACCGTGTGGGGGTGCGACGCAAACACGGCAGGCTTTTCCTTTTGAACTTGTAACTTGTAAAATTTGGTTCTGCTCCATGGCGCGACCGATAGATAGAAATAACGATTTTTCCTAGAGTAATGAGAAGTTTGGTTCTGGCGCGGTTCATGCATGGAGTACGTACGAAAATTATGAAGTTGATGCAAAAGGTAAGATAATTACTAGTAGTACCATATACTACTACATGGATTTGACGGAAAGATAAAGATACATACGGATCCATCAACAACATCCTCACGTGCTAGTGCACCGGGTCACCAACCGACGTGTGAGGAGAAGTGGCATTGGCGGCAAGCTCAACGTGCTTCTAAACAATGCCGTCCAAGGTTTCCCTGTGGTCCAAGAAGGCCAACGTCCTATCGTCCTCCTCTTGCATGTAGTAGTCCTTGTGGACGATTTGCGCGTAGACGTGGGTGATTATGTCGATGGTGTCTTGCTGCACCAGGCGCTGCGCGGCGAGCGCGACCTCAAGGTGGACATTCTCTGGCGCGACGTCGGGTAGTCGCAGGGCCACCAGTGCGTGGAAGAGGTTGTACCATAGAGGTCGTTGAGGGTGGCAGGCATCGCAGAGCATGGGCGCGTGGGCTGGAGGCGTACGTCAAGGTCGTCTGCGAGCTTCGTGACGACGGTGAACTTGTCGAGGAAGCCGACGAGGACCTCATCGAACAAGGAGACGAAGCTGTCGTCCAAACAGCCCCTCGCCCTGGCAGCCTCAAGCACTACCTGGAGACGTTCCTCGGTGCCGGGCCGCAGGCCAGTGTCGTGGACCATCTGGCACAGCCGGCTGATGCTCGCACTCATCCCCTCCATGGGTCTAGCTTCTAGTCAACCGATCTTGCGATTGGAGTGATCACTCTTGCCCTTGGGTGTATAGGTGCGTAGGATTTCGTAGATTGGACTGGCGGGAGCCTTTATATGAGAAGTGCAGATTGCGTTGAATTCACGTGTGTTGGCCATATACTCCTCGCCCCTCTACTGCACCTGCCTTTGGCTGTATGACAGGTTGGCCATCCACCCATTGGGCCCACGTTTCATACACCCAAAGGCAGGTGCAATAAGTCAATGAAGCTGCACCCCCTCCGTGCCGGTGCAGTATAGTCATCTCACCGAACCTCTAGTTGGGGCCAAACAAGAGAACTTTGATGTTTACTGGTTTATTGGTCCCCTTTGCATTTTGCGCCAAGTTTTGACCTTTGATTTAACTAATAAAATGTTAATGCATGTAACCAAAAATGTTGTGTAAGTCACCTTACGAAAACCAAATAATCCCAAAACACTTAGGCATGGTACATTAACTCCCTCCTCGTTTCTTATTTCGTGACATATCAACCAACGAGAGATGTGGGCCGTGCATGCTTTCAATAACTTGAGACTACCAAACATCACATGCGGTGGTTAGTTCATTGCATGTAATCCTATTAAGTAGCAAAAAGACATTAAGTTATCTCGCCGATAGGAATAAAACAATACACCATGTATTTATTTATAGAGGGAGTAGTACATTTTTTGTGACATGCATTACTAGATATTGCTTGTCAAATACTAAATCCAGATGGATGTGGTAGTACTACTAAATCCAGACGATGGTGCTAGTACTAGTAGTAGTACTACCAATCTAGTAGCATTGTACTACCCGTTGGTCAAATTATTACGTGCTGCTCCTCACAGTGAAGGGAGAAGACCCTACGTTGGAGATGACACCTGAGTATAGGCGTCGTGTTCGGCATACCATAGTCAGCCTCACCGTCTGCAGTAAATATCATCATGCCTGTAGACCTAGCCTGCTTACAACTAGCCGTGTTCGACATAGTTTCCCGTGCGTAGATGCCCGTGCATTGCATGGAACACCAAGATTGGGGGGTGGATAGCGCTGGCAGCGGCCATCGCACTAGATTTTTCCATGGCCTTCTAGATGTGGTGGGGAGGAGATAAGGCTGATTGTGAGAGACAAGGAGTTGTTTGTAAATAGGGAACAAGTGCGGGCATCTTTTTGCAAAACTGGAGAAGTTTGGTTTGTATGCGTCAGATCTAGATACGACGGCTATTGGTGAAAGATGGCAGGCACAACATCATCACCAACTCAGGACCTGTTTGATTTGTAGGATTTTGAAAATGCAGGAATAGGACATGGCAATATTACAAGTTTCAAACTGATATTACAAATGTTAGGAGTAATGCTGCACCTACGAAGAGGGAATTACTAGGAAGTTTACGTAAGAACTTTCGTTACTTTAGGTGGATGCAGCATTATCATACAAACTAAAATCCACCGCCCTGACAAGTCTCTAATGGGCAAATAAGTTTTCGAGTCTCTGGCCACTTGATGTTTCAAAAACAAATTCAGTTTCTGCGGAGACTATCATTTAGGCTTAGACGCTTGCGGTGATCAGCACGCCATTCATTGTTGCGCCAGAGAACGCCAAACCTCATTATCTTGAGCACACTTGCCTCTAGAACAAAGAACCTGGCCAGTTTAATCTCTGATGTGCTACATCGGTAGTCGATCAAATCAATTTTTGTAAGATGGAGATCAAGGCATTCAATGAGATTGTTATAGTGCAGCACATTTTTCACTTTCGTGTCTTTTTTTATCTGCAAAAGAAGAGAACATATTAGAGTAGCTGGCTGTATAAGATTGCCGTGTCATCAAGAGGTACCAATATCATTCGCTCATACGATAGGGTTGGTTGGCTAGTGATACTTTTTCACTCTCTCTCTTTCCTCTCATTTACCTAGGAGTACGTGAAGAGCTTGGGTGTAACACCCACGATGCTAGTATGAAGGAAGGCCGGGGACGAGCACCGGCGAGCGGATCCAGGCGGGATCCGCCGGATCCGACGAGGAAAAAGGCCTGGGCAGGTAGATCTGAGAGGGCAACCTCGTTCTCGGTGCATACTGGCGATGGACAACGGCAGCGGGCGGAGCTCCGAGCTCGGCGCGCCATGGAGGCTCACCACGAGGAAGACTGAGAGGGCGTGAGGGAGAGAGTGGGGAAAGGAAGGAGGCAAGGGCGCACTGGCCTGCTGGAGGACTCCGGCGATGGGCGGCGCTCGTCACCGGTGAGCGCGGATGGCGGGTCAGCGAGACGGCGGTGCGGGGATCCGCGGCTGGCGAAGGCGCTCTTGCCCATGGGGAGGAAGACGGGGCGCTAGGGCGGAAGCTCTCGGGCCCAGATCCGTCCCAGGGGGGCCGGTTGCGGGCTCGGACGGGCCTCGCGGGGTGGAGGAGGCTGAGGGGCAATGTGGCGGTGTCTGGTTGGCTGGGGCGCCGACGCTGGCGGCGGCTGGCGAAATGCGGCGTGCCAAGTGGCGGAGTGGAGGTGGCTGGGCACGAAAATGGAGGAGAAGGTGGGAGGTGGCGGCGGCTGATGATTAGGGGTGCGGAAATTTAGGAGGAGGGGTAGGTAGCTGCTCAAAAATGGAAGGAGAGGTTTATATATAGACATAGGGACTAGGTTAGGGGGATTTAGGGGGGTTTTCGGACCCTCCGATTGCGATCTAATGGCTCTGGTCGGAGGGGGGTTTGGTGGGCTGTGAAGAGAAGGTTTGGACTGAGATGAGAGGGAATGAGTGCAGCCCGGCAACTGTTCCTGGAGACCGAAAACATCCGACATTAGACCGTCTATATTGCCGCTATAATTATCCGTTGGGGCATCAAACGAACTCCGAATGCGATGAAACTTGGCTGGCGACCTACTAACAACATAACAACACTGGATGCCAACTTTCAACCCATTCCGAGAAAAAAATTCGGCCACTTATAAAATAATATTTCGAACGTGCCGCGAGCGCGTGCAAGTGAGTCTAGGCTCAGAACGGACAATGGAAGGAACAGGGAGACCGGGACGGATGCAAGTTTTGAAAACATGATGATGCAATGCGGATGATGACATGACAAGATGCAACATGCAAACAAAAGACAAGGCAACAACAACGAATAACTGGGAGACACCTGGCGCAACGGTCTCGGGGCGTCACATTGGGCATTTGTTGCCTTCCACTATGTGGCCGATGCCATATTTCGCAAAAGTATGCCACATAATACGCATCGATGTCAAATCAAAAGATTTTGGCACCGCTCTCGCGATGTGAGAGAGTTGGCATCGTTGTGCACACAGACCCACATGTATAAACAAATCAATCAAACCAACTACACCAGCCTCTCACTCTCCCAAACAAGTGTTTTTTATTGCCTTAGTCCTCTATCTCTCCCACGCAAGTGTATTTTCATTGCGTGAGTTAATTTGGCACCGGAGCAAAGTAGGTGATCCAGATTGGGGCACCAGGAGAGCAATGGAGGGGCATCGATGCCAAATGCATCACAAGTGAATTTGGCACGTGTTTTGGCCTACATAGTGGAGGGCCGTTATAGCCCACTTTTGTACTACCTCTTATTTAGTATAATATTTTGACCATAGATTTACGTAAGAAAATGCCAATGCATGTCACTAAAAATTACACCATTTGAAATTATGTTCAAATATGAATCCAACGATATAGTTCTTAGTGACATGCATTAACATTTTGTCAGTTAAATCTATGGTCAAATTTTTATACTACAAAATAGGAAGAGTAAACCAGGACGGAGGTAGTACTTGCTCTTAGGGTAACCGTAGAGTTACTCGAGTAGTCTAAGTTACTTTCCACTATGACTAGCCTAGGCTACTATAGTAGTACAACAAAAAAACGATGCAGGTGATCACGTGAGAAAAAATACTAAAAACATTTCTTCTCGTACAGTGCGTAGATGCAGTTTTGAACAATGCACTTGTCATCGTAATTTGGGAAAATTATGAAAAAATTGAGCTATATTGTGATTACCGTTTACTAATAGGAAAGAAGTTTCACCTAGATGAGTAGCTTCTCAGTGCACGAAAAGCATGTAAGGAATCCAACAACTTGATCCAGATTGGGGCCGATAGATTTTATTGCCAAGATCTTCACTGTGGCATAGACTGGGTCAAGCTTGTGGGAATCATTTTCTGGAAGACGGTCGTAAAATATATCAAGAAGAAATTTAAAAATGTGAATTTAAAGAAGACGGAGAACAAGATGAGTGCTGTACCTGAACGATTACGGATCCAGTAAAGAGTTTGGAGAATCTGGCAGACGAGTGCACCAACGCTGTCAATTTCGGTGCATCAATGACCCTGATTTTTGTTGGACCTTCTAGATCCGATACAAGCAATCTCTTAAGGAAAGGCGCATTCTCAATGACCATAACGTGGAACAGCTGGAGTGATCTCTTCCCAATTGATGTCTTGTTGCGGGCCAGCAAGACACATAAATCCATCGGAGATTCGTCGAGGCGATGTGGAGGCTAATGAACCCATGGATCTGCTCAAGACGTAGGTACTCGAGCGTAGTACAACTGTGGAATAGGTGCTCCATAGCCTTCTTCGAGATGACAAGGTCGAAGAGGTCGAGCTGCTTGAGTTGAGGAAGAAGAAGGGTGGGCGCGGCATTAATCTGGGGAAGATAGCAAGAGCTGAAGCTGGCGCGGCGCAGCATTGGCGTGAGGCAGAGCACGGACGGCGGCAGAGAGCGACATCGTCCAGCTTCAAAGCTAAGCTCCTCAAGCTGATCTAAGGCGGGGGATAAGAACCAATCGTCGAACTTGGGTTGGACCTTGCAGTTGGTACAAAACATGCGGATGTCAAGGCGCCTGGCTGGCCCAGGGTGCGATGAAAAGATCTTGGAGACTGCGGCCATGTGTTTGCAATCCCCGCTGCAGAGGCAGCTGTCGACGGTGAGGTTGAGGGGGACGCGGCGCCAGAGGGCACCACCGCCGGGAGAGCACGGCGGTCCGCACGACAGATTTGGTGGGGAGGAGGCCGATGATGACGAGCAGCATGTCATCGGGGAGGCTGCTGATGAAGTCCAGGCTCGCTGGATGCGGTTTTGGCTCAAGTCGCCTCCGTTTGTTGGCTGCCTCGCCGTCCATCTCAACCGGCGGCGACGCCGGTGTACACGTGTGCTGGTGTGTGTTGTGTGCTGAGTGTGCGCGAGTTCGTCCTTCTGTGCACGCCACCGGCGCAGTGATGAATTGTGCGCGAGTGCATCCTTCACGCGGAAGAATTGTGTCCTCAATGCACCCTCAATTTACTAGCGTGTGGGGTGCTACCCCGAGTGGTTTCAACTTTGTTTACTTCACCGCGTGTCAGATGGGCCTCTAGTTTACTTATTTTCACCCACTGCCACATGGGCTAGCACACGAAGATACAGAACACGAGCTGACAATGCAGCATGTGGACTGGTTGACCGGTCAACTAAACAATATACAGAGCTATACGCTGACACAGTGAGCATATAATCCGTCAGTATAGAGTGTTCGAGTGAGAGGGGAGGCCCGTGAGAGATAGCAGAGAGAGAGAGAGAGAGAGAGAGAGAGAAAGAGCTACTCCCTCCGTTCGATAATGTAGTTCCAACATTTTTTTTAAAGTCAAACTTTTGAAACTTTGACCAAGTTTATAAATAAATTACTTATATCTACAATACCAAAGATAAATTATAGTATGAAGTAAGTACATGTTGTGATGAATCTAATGATCGTTCCAGATGTAAATGTTTTTATCCACATATACCTGGTCAAACTTTTCTGAGGTTTGACTTTTAAGATCATCCATATGCTTATGGACGTGAGAGAGTCCCTAACTAGAGAGAGAGAAAGAGTGAAATAGAAAGAGTGAGTGAAAAAAGTGTGTGTGCGTGTGTGAAAGAGACATGGACAACACTTGATAAAATTCGAGAAAAAACATGTGTGTCTTATGCAAACATATCACACATGCATCTTAGACAACGGAAGCAAGGTCAGGAGATAGTGTGTGGTTGTTTGCAACCGAGAGAGCACGACCCCTAGCACGTGGCCAGGAGGGGTCTGACAAACAAGGGAGAGAGGTCGAGAGTGACGTACGGAGAAAATGCAGACATGGGGAGGAGAGAGTGTATGTTTGTCATAGAGAGATCCCCTGGAGATCGTGATGGGACTACATGGGTGGGAGATCGAGTGACAAGGTGTGTGCGCGATATAAGATACCCCGAGAGATATCGAGATAGATGTATGGATGGAAGGAGACAATACGTGTGTTCCTGATGGCTAGTGAGAGATAATCATACTTAGGGGGGAGTGCTTGCGCCTATGATGGAGTGAGGGATTATGGTACTTATTAGGGGGGTGCGTGTCACATAGAGAGAGAATAAGGGCGGAGAGTGTTGGATGGGTCTATATGTATAGCGCGAGTGAGACATGTGTAAGTGTGAACCAGGGAGATATAAAGTTTGAGAGAGATTGAGGAGCCCCGATAAGGCTAAGTGGTGCGGCAGATAGCTGAGAGGGGGAAAGAGATATTCCATCTGCTCGATAATGCAGTGCATGTAAATTTTTTAGAAGTCAAACTTTGGAAACTTTGATCAGGTTTACGCAAATGTTATTTATATCTACAATATCAAAGATACATCATACGAAACTACATCTCATGGTGAATCTAATGGTATATGTTTGCCGTTCTAGATGTAATTGTTTTTCTCCATGTACATGGTCAAACTTTGTGATGTTTGACTTTTCAATAAATCAATATGCTATGGACCGAGGAGAGTGCCTAAGTTGAGAGAGATCAAGTGTGTGTGTGAAGGAGAATGAGTAAGTGTGCAAAAAGAGTATGTGTGTGAAAGAGAAAGTGACAACAAACGATAAATTAGAGAGGGAGAGAGAGTGTTTTTCCATTTATTAGGCGAACATCTCATGCATGAATCTCCGAGATAGAAAAGCGAGGTGAGGAGATACATGAAGATAGCTAGTGTGTGATTGTTTGCACTGGAGAGCGACACCCCTATAGCACATGTCCAATAGAGGTCTGGCCAACAAGGAACAAAGGTCGTGAGGGACATGTGGAGAACATGCACTACTGGAATCAGCTACTTTGCCATCTGCCAGCTCTTTGCCGTTAGCTAGCGGACGGCAAAGAAGCTCTTTGCCATCAGCTACCAAAAAGCAGACGGCAAAGAACTGGCTGATGGCAAAGACATAATTTGCCATCAGCTAGTTCTTTGCCGTCGGCTAGCAGACGGCAAAGATTCTTTGCCGTCGGCTAGCGGACGGTAAAGAGGGAGGGGCCCCACTGACAAGCTGCTAAAAAAAACCTAACGGCCCCCCTCTTTGCCGTCCGCTAGCGGATGGCAAAGAGCAAAAAGGCGGACGACAAAGGGGGGCAGACGGCAAAGAGGGAGGGCCCCACCAACGTTAACGGCCGCCCGCCCCACCCTGCCTCCCTCTCTCTCTTTCTCTCCCCTCGCCGCCGCCCCAGCGCCCCCTGCCCCGTCGCCCCACCACCCCGCCGCCGCCCCGGCGCCCCCCCGCCCCATCGCCCCCGCCGCCCTGCCGTCTGGGCGCCGCCATGCCCCGGCACCCCGGCCCCGGCGCCCCAGACCCGTCGCCACTGCCGCCGCCCAGGCCGCCCCGCCCCCCTCCTCCGCCGCCCCAGGCCGCCCCGCCCCCTCCTCCACCCAGGTGAGCTCTCCTGCCTCCTTTTTTTTCCTTTTTCTGTTTTTTTAGTTTTAGGTTTATGTTTAGTTTAGATTTAGTTTTAGTTTTAGTTTTAGGATTAGTTTTAGGTTTATAGGTTTAGTTTTAGTTTAGATTTAGTTTTTCCTTTTTTTGTTTTTTAGTTTTAGGTTTAGGTTTAGTTTAGTTTTAGGAAAGAAGAAGAAGAGAAAAAGAGGAGAGGAGAAGAAGAAGAAGAAGAGGAGGAGGAGAAGAAAAAAGAAGAAGAGGAAGAAGAAGAAGAAAAAAGAGGAGAGGAGGAGAAGAAGAAGAGGAAAAAGGAAAGGAAGAAGAAGAAGAAGAAGAAGTAGGAAAAAAAGGAAGAAAAGGAAGAAGAGGAAGAAGAAGAAAAGGAAAAAAAGGAAAAAAAAACCCGACCCGACACGGTACCCAGACCCCGACCCGGCACCCCGACACGACACCCCGACCCCGAGACCCCGACCCCGACACCCCGACCCCGAGACCCCGAGACCCCGACCCCGACACCCGACCCCGACCCCGACCCTGACCCCGACACCCCGACCCCGAGCCTGACCCGACACCCCGACCCCCCGATCCTGACCCGACACCTGACCCCGAGCCTGACCCGACACCCTGACCCCGACACCACACCCCGACCCCAAAACAACACCCCGACACCGACACGGCACTACCCCGACATCGACACGACACCCCGACCCGACACGGTACCCAGACCCCGACCCGGCACCCCGACACGACACCCCGACCCCGAGACCCCGACCCCGAGACCCCGAGATCCTGACCCCGACACCCCGACCCCGACCCCGACCCCGACACCCCGACCCCCCGAGCCTGACCCGACACTCCGACCCCGAGCCTGACCCGACACCCTGACCCCGACACCACACCCGACCCCGAAACAACACCCCGACACCGACACGGCACTACCCCGACATCGACACGACACCCCAACCCCCCGACCCCGAAACAGCACCCCGACCCCGACACGGCACCCCGACACCGACAGGACACCCCGACCCCCGACACCTCCCGAAAAGGTGTTCTTTGGCCTTCTAGAGGCCGACGGGGTCATATATTTGTGAATTATTAGTTAGGTAATGTATTTTTCGATTTTGTTATGAAAAACATGATATATAATTGTGTTGATCGTGTAGTTTTAAATGTGCAGTTGTTTCATCGCTGCGAGGTTTGGTGTTCGACGACCTCACCGTGCGTTTGATGAGCTCTGCCCCTTCGTTCGTGGGTGAGCACAAATGACAAGTCCTCCTCCCCCATTAATTATTTGATCTATTCCGATGAAACTTGATAGCTAGCTATATATGTGTCTTGAATCATCAGTATGCGTAACCAATATGTGTCTCCCGTTCGAAAGCGTCATAGTTATAAATATGCATGCATTTGCATATTTATAACCTTGATTCTTTCGAATTGTCCAACGCTATCCATGGACAGCCCGAGTATGTGTAGATTGGGTTCTTTTTCCCATATGCTTTGCTCCGGATCCGACGCATAAATTTCGTCAGTGCCTCCCCTGTTGTTCTCCGGGTACACATCCTCTCTGTTTATTGCAGAGACGTGTATCAGGAGAACAGCGGGGAGGTGCTGCCGAAATTTTGCGTCGGATCCGGAGCATAGCATGGGAAAATGAACCCAATCTACACATACACGGGTGGGATTAGGACCTATCATTACCTATTAGAGTGTAGGTTGCATGGACGTAATAAAATTGACAAAGTAGATCAACTGATGAATATATACATGGTGAATTACATATATAATTGTTGTGTGTCCAGTAGCTCTGAAAGTCAAGATGAGTGACCGTGCGTGGATGTATACCGGTCACACTGGTCAGAACAAATGGAGCGCTGAATGGTTCACAAAAACCAAGGGGTTTGTGCAAGCCGCATTTGCAAATGGCCAAAAGAAAACCTGGTGCCCCTGTTTCCGGTGCGGCAATTGGGAAAAGAAGACAGAGGCTGAAATGGGCAAACACCTGCAGAAGAGTGGTTTTACGCCCGATTATACGGTGTGGACATTTCATGGTGAGTCTGCCCAACGTGACCGAGCTGAGGTGGATCGTCGTCGCACCGACGAGCATGGTACCGGGATGGAAAACATGGTGCAAGACTATGATGATGCTCGGGATTCGGACGAGGAGATGGAGGAATCTGCAAAGGCCTTCAATGAAATGTTGGAGTCTTCAAAACGTCCGCTCCACGAGCACACTGAGCTTTGTCAGTTGGATGCCATCTCACAAGTAATGGCTCTGAAGGCTCAGTTCAACTTGGGCAGAGAATGCTATGACGCAATTATGACAGTATTTGGACGCTTTCTACCCAAAGGCCATGTAATGCCTGCAAACCTGTACCAGTCGGACAAAATCCTCCGTGCACTGAAGATGCCCTATGAGAAGATACATGCCTGTGAGAAAGGATGTGCCTTATTTAGGCTTGACTATGCGGACTTGAACTATTGTCCCATTTGCAAGTCTTCCAGGTATATTGTGGTAGACAACGGTATGGGTGAGAAGACACAGACCAAAATCCCCGTTAGTGTTCTTCGGTATATGCCAATCGTACCAAGACTTCAACGTCTTTTCATGGTCGAAGAGACGGCCAGACAGATGACATGGCACAAAACAGGCAAAAGAACCGAACTAGATGCAGATGGGAATCTGATGATGGTACACACATCGGATGGTGTTGCGTGGAAAAAGTTTGATGAATTACATGCTGACAAAGCGGCAGATCCGAGGCATCCTCGAGTCGGCATCAGCACGGATGGGTTCAGTGTGTTTGGTATGACGGCAGCCCAATACAGTTGTTGGCCCGTATTTGTCTTTCCACTCAATCTCCCCCCCGGACAGATTATGCAAAGAAAGAACATTTTCCTGACGTTGATAATTCCAGGACCCAACTATCCGGGGAAAAATATGAATGTGTACATGCAGCCGCTTAAGGACGAATTGCAAGAAGCCTGGGATAATGGGTTCAAGACATACGACGCCTTTAGCAAACGGAACTTCATAATGCGTGTCTGGTACATGTACTCGACGCATGACTTGCCGGCGTATGCGCTATTCGTTGGCTGGTGTGTGCATGGAAGGTTCCCGTGCCCCACATGCAAGGGAGCTCTTGAGTTTCGTTGGCTTCAGGCCGGTCGCAAGTTTTCTTGCTTCGACATGCATAGACAGTTCCTGGATCCTCGCCATAAGTTCAGGAAAGACAAGAAGAACTTCATCAGGGGTAGAGTTGTCAAAAACTCTGCACCACCTGCATTGACAGGCCAACAGACCCTGGATCAGTTAAACGCTCTCGAGCTAGATCCACAACGTCCAGGGTACTTCAAGGGGTATAATACTAAGCACGCGTGGACTCACAAAACATGCTTATGGGATATGCCTTACTTCAAAGACCTCCTTTGCCCACACAACATCGACGTGATGCACACTGAGAAGAATATCGTCGAGGCACTTTTTGGTACATTGTTCGGCATAGATGGGAAGTCAAAGGATAATACTAAGGCTAGAGTCGATCTGGAGGCGCTATGTGATAGGCCGTTACAAAACATGAAAGAACCGAAAGGAAAGCAGAACTGGACGAAGCCAAAGGCATGGTTCAATCTTGGAAGGCCAGCTATGAGGGAAATTATCTTGTGGGTGCAACAACAGTTGATGTTCCCCGATGGGTATGCAGCGAATCTAAAGAGGGGAGCGAATCTTGATAAACTGAAGATATTTGGTCTCAAGAGTCATGATTGGCACATATGGATTGAGCGGGTAATGCCGGTGATGTTGCGTGGCTTCATCCCTGAGGATGAATGGCTAGTACTGGCAGAACTCAGCTATTTCTTCCGTGTTCTTTGTGCGAAAGAACTATCGCCTGGCGTGCTAGAAGAAATGGAAGAGTTGGCGCCGGAGTTGATCTGCAAGTTAGAGAAGATCTTTCCACCGGGCTTCTTTAATCCAATGAAGCATTTGATTTTGCATCTCCCGACCGAGGCAAGATTGGGGGGGCCCGTGCAAAATCGTTGGTGCTACCCAACTGAGAGGATGCAGAAGACGCTTCGAGAAAAATGTAAAAATAAACATAGAATTGAAGCATCGATGGCTGAGGCATTCATCACAGAGGAGGCGGCAAACTTCATAACAGCGCACTACGAAGCCAAAAATCGTCATTTGCATAATCCGAAGCCTCGGTACAATGCTGATGAGCCTAAAAAGGGTGGATCCAACCTCAGCCTATTCAAAGGGAATCTCGCACCAGCTAGTGTTTCACATCCAGTATCTTTGGCCGACCGAAAGTCTACAAATTGTTGTGTATCTGCTATCGGCGAAGGAGGTACCGAGTATTATGGGAGAGTTGAAGCAATTTATGAACTTCTGTTCTATGGTGAAAACCCACCGAATGTCGTAGTCTTCAAATGTTATTGGTTTCAGCCGAAGGAGACTAGAAGGACTCATGAACATATAGGGCTAGTTGAAATCAACCAAAGCACTCATTTAGATGTTCCTGATGTCTATATTATGGCTCAACAGGCGACCCAAGTATTCTATCTACCGTGGGCCTGCCAAACTAATCCAAATCTGAAAGGTTGGGATGTCGTTTATGAAGTGCTGCCACGTGCTAGACTTTCTCCCCCAAAGGAAGAGGATTATGAACCTCACATTAACCCAGACACATATGAAGGAGAATTCTTCCAAGAGACACGTCTTTCCAAAAAGCGTTTCAAGAACCGCTATACTTCACCCCAAAACATTGAAGTAGACAGCGACAATGAATCTGACATCACCCCAGAGGAGGAACAAGAAGAGCCGGAACAAGAAGAGGTTACTGCTGCGGATAACCTGTCAATGCTTGACCGATTACGTCAAGGTGGCCTTGCACATGTTGATGCCAATGAACCCTATGTGCCCATCATTGATTATAGTGATGATGATGATTATGCATTTATTGATGATACTGATCGAGATTATTAGTAGTGTCAGGTATTCAATTTTTTTATGTTGTACTTGATGATGATACACTTAAGTGATATACATATTATTATTCATGTCGGTACTTTTTTTATGTTGTACTAATTTTGTTTATTCTTTGTCATGGCAGGTGTTGAAAGATGGTGGGCGCTGGTCGGGAGCGCGCCGAGGCCCCTTCTTCGTTGGCGCGTGGTGCGAGGGCTTCCATTCCACACGCACCTCTCTGCCGAGCGTTGCTGGACAGTGTGGCGACACCGCCGGGCCCTTCTTCGTCGACCGCGGTGCCCAGCAGGGGACGAGGTAAGAAGAAGAGAGGAGGTGGAGCACGTGGTCGCGGGAGAGGAGGTAGGGTGACTCTTACGGCGCCTTCCTTGCCGCAACCCCCAGCTATTTCACCCGAGCACGTGACTGCTAGGGTGGACTCGTCTGAGGAGGAGGCTGCACGGACTCCGGTCCACGAGCCTCCGGTCCACGGGTCTTTGGCCCACGAGCCTCGGGTCGATGGGCCTTCGACCCACGAGACTTCGGCCCACGAGACCCCGGAGGAGCACATGTCTGGATGGGGTACCTGGTCCGGTCATCCTGAGGAGCCGAGTGGCCACGCTGATGATGGCGGGGAGCCGAGTGGCCATGCTGATGATGGCGGGGAGCCGACTGATGAGGAGGGGGAGGAGGGGGGCAACGTCTACCAGCGTGGTGCTACACGGCTCCCGTCCGTGCCGGCGACCCGCGAGCAGAGGTGGTTGATTTTCCCTGATGGGGAGAGGTAAGTGCATTTAATCTTTTTTGTACCTTCTGCATTCACGTTTCTTCAAATAACTGATGTGTTGGCCTTGTCATGCTGCAGGGGTTGGGACCACCATGAAAGTGTCCGCCGGCCCAACTCCGTCCTTGGAGTTCTGATTCGGCAAAACTTCCCGGGTTTGTCACGTTGCCTGGTGAGGGTCGGCTTCCAGAGGTTGGATTGACTTGGGAGCACTACTTGGCTGCCCCGGCCCCGCCGGGTGAGATTATCGACGGTGTCTTGTGCAAGACGAGGGCAGACGTCGTGATCAGAAAGTTCTGGGTAATTGCTCCTTTACACAATTAAAAATCTTCAACTAGCTAGTTATTAATTGTACTAATCAATATTGTCTCATTTGATTGCAGACATTCTACAGGTGTGAGGAGGGATACGAGGAGGAGGCGGATCATGTTATCCACAAGGAGTGCAAGCGCCTACTTCAGAACTTACGGCATGAGGTTCGGGTGCAGGCTGTTCGAGACTACTACGCCGGGCGTGGTATCAAGAAGCCCAAGCAGGAGTGCCGCGATAAGTTCTTGAGTAAGGAGAAGTACATGAAGGTAATTCTTAAGGCCTTGTACTTACTTCCTTCATTTAGTAATTCATAGCCGTAGCGCTCAAGTTTCTATTTGCTAACTTAGGCCCCTCCGAGATGGTGTGCGGATCGGATGGATTGTTGGGAGGTGTTGGTCAATGAGTGGTGCTCAAAAGAATGGCTGGCCACCCACAAAGAGGCCAAGGACAAACGTGCCCAAATGGAAGGTGTGCCACACCACCAAGGCAGCTCCAACTTATTTCAGTACGGGCGGAACTGGGTATGTGGTTTGCTTCATGATTCATGCAATTCATTCATCATGCTAGCTTTAGCCCTTTAATTACTAATTTACTTTGTTTCTCTCTTTCAGGCACGCTACAATAAGGCGGATAAGGTGCCAGAGGTGTACGACCTGTATGCCATGGCCCACACTGGCCCTTACAAGAAAGTCAAGGCATTCTCTGCGTCTGACCTCGATGATCCAAAGAACTTCACCAACATCTCCGCCCACGACAAGCTCGTGCAATATAGAGATCAGGGGAAGGCGAGGAAAGGGGAGGACTTTAACCCGAGCCAGGGTCCCATTGATACAGAGCTGCTGATGATATCTGGTGGCGGGAGGTCCCATGGCTCCATAGCCATGGAGATGGACTTATCCGTTGTCCTAGCACTCTCCCGGAGATCAAGGCGCGCCAGTCGAGCTCCGCTCCTGAGATAAGGCCTCGTGAACGGCCAGTCCAACTCGCCTTCAAGGTTAGTTATACGTACTCAGCTATCTTTCTCCATTACATTGTGTGCGCTTCCATCAATGATTACAAATGGTCATGTGAGTGGTGTTGCAGGCTGCTATACAGAGTGAGAGAGATAGAACGGAGAAACTTCTGGCGGAGGCGGCGGAGAGGCAGCGGGAGTTGGAGGAGAGGACGACAAAGATGTTGGAGGAGGAGAGGGCACGGAATGACATGCAGGCAAGGGCCATGTACGAGCTCCTTGTGGTAAGTTTCTTCTGCAGATTACTTGCTAGTCTTAACATTTGAGTCTCATTACTAACTAGTATGACTCTGTTGTGAAAACCAAATGTGTAGTCTGTGTGCGAGAAGTCCGGTCAGACCACTCCGCCGATGCCAGTGATTGCTCCTGGGAGCACGGTGAGTTTAATTTGAATGGACATTACTTGCTAGTCTTAACATTTGAGTGTCATAATGCTAACGAGACATTGGAAATGATCTTTGGTGCAGCTTAACTCCAGAAACGCATCGCACGATCCTTCTCCAGCTACCGGCGTGAGCCAGCCCGCTTCTTCTCCAGCTACCGGTGCGAGCCAGCCCGCTCCTACATCTCCGTGATCACGGTAAGTTTCTCTAGTGTTTTGCTTAACAAATGCATAAAGACCTAGACTTAGCTTTATTTCCTCCAATATGCTTACCATAATGACCTAGAGTTAGCTTCTTTTCCTCCAAAATGACTTAATAAGCTTACTGACCTCATAAACCATCCATTCTACCTAAGTTAGCTCTAAAATGACTCATTTTACCTTAGTTAGCTTACAAGTGATCCAATTTATCCAAGTTAGCTCTAAAATGACCCATTTTACGTAGATTAGCTCCTAAATGATCCATTTTACCTAAGTTAGCTTTAAAATGACCCATTTCACCTAGGTTAGCTCATAAACGTGGCATTTCACCTAGGTTAGCTCCAAAATGACCCATTTCACCTAAGTTAGCTCAAAAATGATCCATTTTACCTTAGTTAGCTCAAAAACGTGGCATTTCACCTTAGTTAGCTCATAAAAGACCCATTTCAACTAAGTTAGCTCCAAAATGATCAATTTCACCTAGGTTAGCTCATAAACGACCCATTTCACCTAAGTTAGCTAAAAAATGATCCATTTTACCTTAGTTAGCTCAAAAATGTGGCATTTCACCTTAGTTAGCTCATAAAAGACCCATTTCAACTAAGTTAGCTCCAAAATGATCAATTTCACCTAGGTTAGCTCATAAACGACCCATTTCACCTAAGTTAGCTCAAAAACGATCCATTTTACCTTAGTTAGCTCAAAAACGTGGCATTTCACCTTAGTTAGCTCATAAAAGACCCATTTCAACTAAGTTAGCTCCAAAATGATCAATTTCACCTAGGTTAGCTCATAAACGACCCATTTCACCTAAGTTAGCTGAAAAACGATCCATTTACCTTACTTAGCTAAAAAACGTGGCATTTCACCTTAGTTAGCTCATAAAAGACCCATTTCAACTAAGTTAGCTCCAAAATGATCAATTTCACCTAGGTTAGCTCATAAACGACCCATTTGACCTCGGTTAGCTCATAAATGACCCATTTCACCTAGGTTAGCTCATAAACAACCTATTTCACATAGGTTAGCTCATAAACTACCCATTTCACCTAGGTTAGCTCATAAACGTGGCATTTCACCTAAGTTAGCTAATATATGGCATATACTTCTTCTTCTAGTCTTCTTCTTCTATTCTTTTTCTTCTAGTCTAATTCTTCTTCTAGTCTTCTTTTTCTAACTTTCTTATTTGTCATTTTGCAGGTTTCATTCACTTCACGGAAGCCAGCTTCCTATGATGGATTGCTTGCTTTTCCTGTTTTTTCCTTTGATGCACTTCTTGTATTCTGCTCGCTTGCTATGATGAAACTTTGCATATTGTAATATGTATGGATCGATGGAACTATGTGCAACGTACTATGTATGTATGGATGGATATATATGTGCTGGATATTTATGTGATGGATATATATGTGTTGTGAAATATTTGTTGTGATAATTGTTGGATATAAGAAAAACAGAACAAAAAAGAGGCAGTGCAGGCTCTTTGCCGTCCCTGGCAGATGGCAAAGACCCCATCGCCGTCGGTGGCAGACGGCAAAGGGGGCATGTGGCGCCCACCTGTGCTTCCTGGGGATGGACCATTTGGCCAATTTGCCTACCGTGGCGGACGGCAAAGCCAAGCTGATGGCAAAGACTTTGCCTTTGTCGTCCGTCAGGCGGACGGCAAAAAAGAGCGGGCGCTGACGTATAGCTGACGGCGTCTGGCGGACGGCAAAGAGGCGCTCAAATTTGCCGTCCGCTGGCGGACGACAAAGGCCGCCGTTAGCCGCCTAACGGAGTGACGCTGGCGGACGTGCAACATTTTCCGTCCCCCCTCTTTGCCATCAGCCGCTGTAGGCAAAGGGCTCTTTGCCGTCCGCCATAAAAAGCCGACGGTAAAGGACCTGTTTGCCAACCCTATCTTTGCCGTCACTTTTTGCCGTTCGCCGCGGACGGCAAAGTGCTTTGCCGTCAGCCGTCCCTGCCTTTGCCGTCCGCCATGGCAGACGGCAAAGTACTGGATTCCTGTAGTGATGGACGCATGGGGAGGGCGAGAGGGTGTGTTTGTGATAGAGAGATCCCCTCGAGATCGTGAGGGGACTATATGGGTGGGAGATCGAGGGAGGTGTGTGCGCGATAGAAAGATGCCCCGAGAGAAATCGAGATAGATCATGCACATATTTGTGATGGAGACTAAGATTAGCTAGTCATATACATATAGGGGGGACTGCATGTTCCTACAATTGAGTGAGAGACCATCATACTTTGCTAGCTAGGCATGAGATTGTGTGTGTGTGCGTGTGAGATGGAGAGAGAATGAGGGAGAGAGATAGAGTTTTCGATGGGCCTATCGAGTGCGAGTGAGATATGCATGTGTATGTGTGACCCAGGTAGATGGAGAGTTTGAGAGAGGGGGGGAGAGCTCCGAGACGACAGAGTGGTGCGTGAGAGAGTTACGGGCAACGAGCCAAGGAATTTGTGTGTGTACGATGAGTGCACCCAAGATATCTAGCTTGGACTAGAGAATCATACATAGTGTGCAAGAGAGACCTATAGATGGAGTATATATGCATGCGAACTAGAAAGAACCCCCCACACACAAAGAGAGAGAGAGAGAGAGAGAGAGAGAGATGGAGAGAAAGCGAGAGGGACCAACAAGGTTTGTGTGTTGGATGTGTGTGACAGAATTGAAGATTGTCGGAGAGAGAGAGAGAGAGAGAGAGAGAGAGAGAGAGAGAGAGAGAGAGAGAGAGCAGGAGTCCAGGAGAGGGGGAGGTCGCGTTTTATGCATCAAAGACTGATATAAACCATGTTTCGATATAAACTTGCATTCAAATATTTAAATTGGAGAACATGTTGTCTGCAATCCACACATGAACGGATATATGAGTATATCAAACAAGTTCATTAATTTGACTTTCAACATGTTCGTGGAGTACTATAATACTGTACAACATTCTACTCGATTGAGGTGTTCAATTTTGGATTTAGTTCACTATTTTGACCTGGTGAACGAGCTATTTCATTGAATCGAGATATTTCATTTTGGGTTTGATTCCTGTTTTTGAGTGGGTCAACTATTTGTCATATAGTAAATCGCTAGCAACGAGCATGTAAAAATACATTACTCCTGAGCATCATCTCTCCATCTAAAAAAGAAGTGGCAAGCTAATATTTCAAAATTTGATTCGAATCGACTTGGTAAGGTAGACATGGATGCTCGTTCTCCCAAAATTTGAACGAACCGTTAAACATCCTTTGCTCGGTGGAATTCGCCCGAGCAAATAAATGAGAGACGCGAAATTACCATCCTATGTGGGACACACATCAATTGGCCCGTTGTACATCGAGGGTAGGTTCGTAACTTCATCCAAGCGCGCCTTCTCCTCAGCTGAAATGACATGTGCTGAATAATTCATAAACCATGGTCGGCAAAACACGCTCTCCTCGCCCGAAATAGCTCGCGCCCACTATTTCAAAACACGCTCTCCTCGCCCGAAATCGCTCGCGCCCACTATATTTCAAAACACACCCTCCTCGCCCAAAATCGCTCCCGCCCATTATTTGGGGAGAAGCAAAGTTACTCTACTATCCCCGACCCTCAGTACACAGATGCAAGCCGAGAAGCCTAAAGGCAGGGGTAGAACTGTAACTTCCCCTCACATTTCAGACAAATGCGTCCGTAAAACATGGTTCCACTCCCCTCCCAATTCCCCCCCCCCCCATTCATACCTCGTGGGCGCCAAATCACCTTCTCCCCGGAAGCTCCCTTCTCCCGAGCCGCGAAACCTCAGCCCCTCCTCCATGGTGCCCCCACCGAACTAATTTCACAGCCGCCGTCCTCCCTAATGCCGGAGACACTATACATTTGCCGTCGTGCACTGGGCCGTGTGCCTCTTACTCCGTGCTGCTGGAGCTGCCTCGTCGACAGCCGCGTGAACCGTACCGGAGCCGATTCACCCCCACCGTTCTTCACGGCGCCAGAGCGGCTCCAACTTTGGATCCGTCCAGAGTCCCGGTGCTGCTTCCCCGTAGCTGTCGACCGTCGCAACATCGCTATTTCCCTGCCGCCGGTCACCACCGCAACCGTGCCGACCTCACGGACTCGGTAGCTGGACCTGCCTACTTCACCATGCCGCCAGATAGGTCGCACCCTCCTCTCAAACCACTTTATTTAGGCATCAGTTGTCTGAATTTTTATTCTGGGCCAATTGATTCCCAATGGGAAGCAGCACCCCTCGAGGCGGCGGAGCTCCTAGGCTGCCGGTCGGCTAATGTCTAACGTAAGGGTGCGGGGCCGCAAGTTCGCCGCGGAAGCAGCGCTTAGATGGCTATCTTAGAGTTGTGTGGGTTGAAGGTACTGCCGCCGCCGGATCTAGATGACGGGGAGTCTTTGTGGATTGGCCCGGGGGTGGCGCAACCACGGCAGTGCGGTGGGGTGGGGAGCGGGGTTTTGGCCGGGGCCACGGACGGCGGAGGCAGGCTGCTCTGCCGTTGGTCGCTGGCTCTTCAGGGAAGATTTCTAACAGTGTCAGCCGGGACGCACAAGACGGCCATCAAGCCATCCGGCGTAGATCGGACAGTACCAAAATAAAATAAAATCGTGTGACCCCAATTTAGTCTTCAGTCAACAAACGTGTGACCACTCTCGTACCTTGCTATTGATCTCTTAGTGTATTTCTTCAGATCAAAGAGATGTGTCATTCTTAACATTATGCGTTATTTGCATCTTCAGCCACACCGTCTTCCGACTCAACGCAGCTGCTCCAACAAGGGAAGCATACACAAGAAGGGAGCTATAGTCCCCACTCATCAGTTCCCTGCATCGAATGCGCGCGCCCGACATGGACATCCACAACAACTACAGGTCCATTGACAAGTCAGCACATGATGCTCACTCCTATGGATGGCGGCCAGATAGGTTGTACCCTCATCTTACTTGTGTGCAACATTTATGGCTTTGTTATTCATCTAAGCATGGAAAATAGATTATCACATTTCACTGTATATTCATGCTGATCTCTTACGGGTCTTGTTCAGGAGTTAACATTGTTCCATAGTTCAGCTAAGATACTTGTTCTTTAGGTAACGCTGTTCCATAGTTATCATCCATCAGCCAATGCTATCCCACAAGCTGGTGATTATAGTATTATACCACTTCTAGTATTACCTATGTTGTTCTTTAATACTTCTGTGTGCCATCTAGTTAATCTTGAGTACAAACGATACATATTCTGTAGCTTTCATCTGTGTTCTCCCTTTAGTTTTTGAGACCTGTTGCTGCTAGTTAACCCCAGTCATACTATTTATGTTGTCTCCTACAGGCACTCATTACATAAATCTAACTACTAGTTGTCTTCCATGCATGTCAGATATAATTGCACACACTGATATATCCACAAGAACCTCATAGAGCAATGTAAAGGCCAATAAACTTGATGTCAATGATACCCAATATGATGGAACATGTAAAGGCAGTTCTTCAGAAGACTTGCAGAAAGATGTTGAATCCTCTTCACCCCACAAGGTCCTTGCTCTAACTTGGCCCGTGATATGGGTACAACATGCATATAATATCCTGAGTGTATCTAATCTGTTGCAATGCCATGTGCTTAGCATGCTGATCATGCATGTAAATATGTCATGCCTTCCTGTTTTTCAGTACCTATTCCATTCATGATAACATGTTTTCAAATTCAAGTACTATCATTCTACTCTATCGCAATGCCATCTGCTTAATTTGGACATCATACTTTTGAATATCTTATGCATTGTTATTCATCAGTATGTACTTCATCTGTCTACCATACAACATTTTTTTACATTGAAGTGCTGTTCTAGTGCTCTGTTGCAATGCCATCTTAGTTTCCCAATCATACACGTGTATGTTGCCTTAGTTTTTTCTGTATGTATTCCGCTAGCATACAGTTTTACATTCAACTAGTGTTTTTTACTGTGTTGTCCTGTCGTATCCCTAGCTCTTACACCATACTCCCTCTGTCTGGATTACATGTTGCCGAAATGGATAAAAAAGGATGTATCTAGAACTGAAATACGCCTAGACCCATCCATTTTTTCCGGATGGAGGGAATACATGTCAATATGTCATGCCTTTCTATTCTTCAGTAACTATTCCATCTCTCTACTGTAGCATTTTTTATAATTGAAGCACTATTCTTCTATACAAGGCATGCAAGGGGAAGACAACTATGTTAGAATCCGAAGGGTTACAAACCAGGTCTTTGCAAAAGATCCAAACACCAGGAGATAATAAACCAACTCTAGTTTTTATAGATACTACTCCAGCATAGAGAAACCCAACTCCTACAGATAATAAGCAGATTCCAGTGGCCAAAGAACTAGTCCGCTCCAGTCCAGCAAAAATATGTCAACTCCATTCTAAGAAGCGTGTGTGTATCCTTGCATAATGAAATTTTATAGCATGCTGATAATATTTTCTACATGTTTCTTACCCATCTCTCTTTTAGAAAATAAGCTTAACAGATAGAAGAATTTCTGCACTGATATCGTCTGTGAGGAAAGATTCTTGCGGGAATTCTCTGTGCTCCAATGCAGATGTAAGTACCTGTTGTATATCACTATATTTTTACATCAGCATGTATTTTGTTAATCGGCGTGAATCCAAACTTTATCTGATATAAATTTAGTTGTAGCAAAATGTATGATTAAAGGCCACAATGTTGATTTTTGTAAGGAAAACTGCCTGGTAGTTTTGCATCCTGAGCTGCATGAGTGTACTATCTCATATCAGTAGGTTTGATCACTTTGGTTCTGCAGTGGGTTTTCAGTGTTTTTTTACTGTGTTGTCCTGTCGTATCCCTAGCTCTTACATCATACTCCCTCCGTCCGGATTACATGTCGCAGAAATGGATAAAACTCGATGTATCTAGAACTGCAATATGCCTAGGCCCATTCATTTATTTCCGGATGGATGGAATACATGTCAATATGTCATGCCTTTCTATTCTTTAGTACCTATTCCATCTCTGCTGTAGCATGTTTTATAATTGAAGCACCATTCTTCTATATAAGGCATGCAAGGGGAAGACGACTATGTTAGAATCTGAAGGTTACAAACCAGGTCTTTGCAAAAGATCCAAATGCCAGGAGATACTAAACCAACTCCATTTTTCATAGATACTGCTCCAGCACACAGAAACCCAACTCCCACTGATAATAAGCAGATTCCAGTGGCCAAAGAACTAGTCCGCTCCAGTCCAGCAAAAGAATATCAACTCCATTCTAAGAAGCGTGTGCTTATCCTTGCATCATGAAATTTTGTAGCATTCTGATCATATTTTCTATATGTTTCTTACCCATCTCTCTTTAAAAAATAAGGTTAAATGATAGAAGACTTCCTTCATTGGGATTGTATTCGAGGAAAACATCTTGCGGGAATTCTCTGTGCTCCAATGCTGATGTAAGTGCCTGTTGTATATCACTATGTTTTTACATTAGCATGCATTTTGTTAATCGGCGTGAATCCAACCTTTATCTGATCTAAAATTAGTGGTAGCAAAATGTTAAAGGAGACAATGTTGATTTTTGTAAAGAAAACTGCCTGGTAGTTTTGCATACTGAGCTGCATGAGTGTACTATCTCATATCATGCACATTACTAAATTGTAGTGCTTCTCTGGTTGCCCATTCATTCATTGTGTCAATGTTGCTTTCGTACTACCTTACCTGGCTGATGATAGCTGTGCCATATTGTGTTAATTTGGTGTAGGCTAGTTGCCCAAACATTCGTTGTGTCAATGTTGCTTTCCTATTATCTGACTTGGCCAATGATAGCAATGCTAGTGTGTTAATTTGGTGCAGGCTGCTGAAGATAATAAGACAAACTCTGAAAACAACAAGGCAACCCCATTGTTTCTTTCCAATAAATCTAGGCCAGGTAATATGGCAATAACTCATGATTAATCTGTTTGGTTCCCGTCCTAATTTATGTTATGATGCAGTGGTCGAGACACTCTCCACTATCAATAATGCAAGCTTGCCAAAATCGCCATCTGAATCTGTTCAGTATCCTTTGTCTCGAATGCAACGGAATAAATGTATGTTTGTGAACCAATTAATGGCTGAAGCAATGATGGAAATGGTTGGATCAATCAGAGGTGCAGAGTCGTGCGACACAACAACTGATCAATGTTTTCAGAGACAGTGTAGCAAAGCAGCAAGAACTTGCCCACATGCTTATGGGCGTCATCTGTGCTGAGGTTGCAGATTGTGACGTTGTAGATGGTTAGGTTCTACTCATTTATTTGCACTAGCATCAATCTTTGATTGCCCAGTGGATGTAATTTCCTGTAATATATGCTCGATGTGCAACGTTATTCCCTGTATGCCGTTCCTTTGCTTGATCGGTTTTGGTCCTGTGCATAAATTCTCGTCGTAAAGGGCTCAAATTATCTATTTGGCCTAAAGACATGTACCAACTTTAGTGGGCCCATTAAGTTAATGGGCCGTTACTAGGCCGAAAGTTAATGGTCGGCCCTCTTACCTCCCGGGTCATTAACAGGCCGACATCAAAGCGGGCAACAGGTGGCCCCAATTTATTTCATGGGCCGTTAATAGGCAGTTACTAAGTTTGGGCTACATATGGCCCAACTATACTGTAGGCCTTTAGCAGGCCAAAAGAGACAGCGGGCTTGTACTGGACCATGAAGAGCATGGGCCGCTAAGAGGCCGAAAGTCAGGTCGTATTGTAAATGGCCCAACTGTGTTGTGGGCCTTTAGAAGGCCGAAAGAGAAACTGGCCTGGTATTGGACCATGAAGGGCATGGGCCATTAAAAGGACAAAACTCAGGTCCGACTACAAATGGCCCAACATATATATGGGCCGTCAACAGGCTGAAAGACACACCGGGCTGGAAATTGGCCCAACACTTAAATGGGTCGCTAAAAGGCCGAAACTCAGGTCCGATTACAAATGGCCCAACTCATTTATGGGCCGCCAATAGGCTGAAAGACACACCTGGCCGGAAATTAGCCCAACATTTAAATGGGTCGCTAAAAGGCCGAAAGATGTACATCATGAAAATTGGCCCATCCACGGAATGGGCCGTTAACAGGCGGAAATCTCATCGGGCCGATATTGAGCCCAAATATATAGCGGGATGTTAACAGGCTCGAACTGATGATGGGCTGCAATGGTGTCAAATCTTTAACGGGCAGTTGACAGGCTGAATTGGCACATCTCGTATGGGCCGTGGGCTTAAATGGACCTGACACAAGTAGGCCTTATATGGGCCGGCCTGCTAATTTTATTAGGGCCGACCTTTTTCACCGGAATGGTCCACTGTTGGGCCGTGCCACGTGTCGACCTATAATATGCGTCTCCTGTCCAATGAGTGGATGACATCTATCCCAACGGTGAGGCAACACGTGTTTCCTCCGACCAATGATGATTTTACACGTGGAAAATCCCGATTGGTCCGGGCTGTTAACGGGTTATCGGATCCAAAACCGGACCCAATAGCTTAACGGCGTTCCGTTATGGTGGATGCCACGTGTCGGTCACCCTTGACGAAAGCACTTCTGTGACGCGCGATTTATCATCATGGAAGTGGACACTTTCGTGATGATAATTTTGGTAATGTCATGGAACACTTCTAGGACAGCACATGTATGACTATCTTGATGTTGTCATAAAATCGTCATGGATGTACATGCATGACAAAAAACGCGACCTACTGTGACAAACACGTATCATCACGGAAGTGTATTTTTTGTAGTGATATTTTTATCCTCGATGGCAACAATACAATATGTGCCTTGCTGCCCCTACTGTCACTGGGAAAGGACACCGCAACATTGAACCCAAAGCTAAGCACTTCTCCCATTGCAAGAAAGATCAATCTAGTAGGCCAAACCAAACTGATAATTTGAAGAGACTTGCAAACATATTAAATCATGCATAAAATATTTCAGAGAAGAATCAAATATTGTTCATAGATAATCTTGATCATAAACCCACAATTCATTGGATCTTTACAAATACATCGCAAAAAGAATTACATCGAATAGATCTATAAGAGAATCGAGGATAACTTTGTATTGAGATCCAAAGAGATAGAAGAAGCCATCTAGCTAATAACAATGGACCCGAAGGTCTGTGGTAAACTAGTCACACATCATCGGAGAGGCTATGGTGTTGATGTAGAAGCCCTCCATGGTCGATTCCCCCTCCGGCGGAGCACCGGAAAAGGCCCCAAGATGGGATCTCACGGGTACAGAAGGTTGCGGCGGTGGAAATAGGGTTTCGTGGTGCTCCTGGATGTTTTCGGGGTATATGAGTATATATAGGCGAAAGAAGTAGGTCAGCGGAGCCATGAGGGGCCACAAGGGTGGGGGCGTGCCTACCCCCCTGGGCGCACCCTCCTACCTCATGGCCACCTGGTTGCTTCCTTGGCGTCCACTCCAAGTCTCTTGGATTGCATTTGTTCCAAAAATAACTCTCCCGAAGGTTTCATTCCGTTTGGATTCCGTTTGATATTCCTTTTCTGTGAAACACTAAAATAGGCAAAAAGAACAACAATTTGCACTGGTCCTTTGGTTAGTAGGTTAGTCCCAAAAATAATATAAAAAGGTATATTAAAGCCCATTGAACATCCAAAACAGATAATATAATAGCATGGAACAATAAAAAATTATAGATACGTTGGAGACGTATCAACCATCCCCAAGCTTAATTCCTGCTCGTCCTCGAGTAGGTAAATGATAAAAACAGAATTTTTGATGTGGAATGCTGCCTAGCATAATTCTCAATGTAATTTTCTTTATTGTGGCATGAATGTTCAGATCCGAAATATTCAAGACAAAAGTTTAATATTAACATAGAAATAATAATACTTCAAGCATAGTAACCAAGCAATCATGTCTTCTCAAAATAACATGGCCAAAGAAAGTTATCCCTACAAAATCATATAGTCTGGCTATGCTCTATCTTCATCACACAAAGTATTTAATCATGCACAACCCCGATGACAAGCCAAGCAACTGTTTCATACTTTTGATGTTCTCAAACTTTTTCAATCTTCACGCAATATATGAGCGTGAGCCATGGACATAGCACTATATGTGGAATAGAATGGTGGTTGTGGAGAAGACAAAAAAGGAGAAAATAGTCTAACATCAACTAGGTGTATCAATGGGCTATGGAGATGCCCATCAATAATATCAATGTGAGTGAGTAGGGATTGCCATGCAATGGATGCACTAGAGCTATAAGTGTATGAAAGCTCAACAAAAGAAACTAAGTGGGTGTGCATCCAACTCGCTTGCTCACGAAGACCTAGGGCATTTTGAGGAAGCCCATCATTGGAATATACAAGTCAAGTTCTATAATGTAAAATTCCCACTAGTATATGAAAGTGACAACATAGGAGACTCTCTATCATGAAGATCATGGTGCTACTTTTAAGCACAAGTGTGGTAAAAGGATAGTAACATTGTCCCTTCTCTCTTTTTCTCTCATCTCTCTTTTTTGGGCCTTTTTATGGCCTTTTTTTCTTTTCTATTTTTTTATTTTTCGTCCGGAGTCTCATCCCGACTTGTGGGGGAATCATAGTCTCCATCATCCTTTCATCACTTGGGACAATGCTCTAATAATGATGATCATCACACTTTTATTTACTTACAACTCAAAAATTACAACTCGATACTAGAACAAAATATGACTCTATGTGAATGCCTCCGGTGGTGTACCAGGATATGCAATGAATCAAGAGTGACATGTATGAAAGAATTATAAAGATGGCTTTGCCACAAATACGATGTCACCTACAAGATCATGCAAAACAATATGACAATGATGAAGCATGTCATAATAAACGGAACAATGGAAAGTTGCATGGCAATATATCTCGGAATGGCTATGGAAATGCCATAGTAGGTAGGTATGGTGGCTGTTTTGAGGAAGGTATATGGTGGGTGTATGATATCGGCGAAAGGTGCGCGGTATTAGAGAGGCTAGCAATGGTGGAAGGGTGAGAGTGCATATAATCCATGGACTCAACATTAGTCATAAAGACTCACATACTTATTGCAAAAATCTATTAGTTATCGAAACAAATTACTACATGCATGCTTCTAGGGGGATAGATTGGTAGGAAAAGACCATCACTCGTCCCCGACCGCCACTCATAAGGAAGACAATCAATAAATAAATCATGCTTCGACTTCATCACATAATGGTTCACCATACGTGCATGCTACGGGAATCACAAACTTTAGAACAAGTATTTCTCAAATTCACAACTACTCAACTAGCATGACTCTAATATCACCATCTTCATATCTCAAAACATGCACTTTTTATGAAAGTTTTTATTATACCCATCTTGGATGCCTATCATATTAGGACTAATTTTATAGCCAAAGCAAATTACCATGATGTTATATAACACTCTCAAAATGATATAAGTGAAGCATGAGAGATCAATAATTTCTATACAATAAAACCACCACCATGCTCTAAAAGGGTATACGTGAAGTACTAGAGCAAAATTATCTAGCTCAAAAGATATAAGTGAAGCACATAGAGTATTCTAATAAATTCCGAATCATGTGTGTCTCTCCAAAAGGTGTGTACAGCAAGGATGATTGTTGTAAACTAAAAATCAAAGACTCAAATCATACAAGATGCTCCAAGCAAAACACATATCATGTGGTGAATAAAAATATAGCATCAAGTATAGTTACCGATAGACGAAGACGAAAGAGGGGATGCCTTCCGGGGCATCCCCAAGCTTAAGCTTTTGGTTGTCCTTAAATTTTACCTTTGGGTGCCTTGGGCATCCCCAAGCTTAGGCTCTTACCACTCCTTATTCCAAAATCCATCAAATCTTTACCCAAAACTTGAAAACTTCACAACACAACACTCAATAGAAAATCTCATGAGCTCCGTTAGTATAAGAAAACAAACCACCACTTCAAGGTACTGTAATTAACTCATTTTTTATTTATATTGTTGTTAAACCTACTGTATTCCAACTTCTCTATGGTTCATACCACCCGATACTAGCCACAGATTCATCAAAATAAGCAAACAACACACGGAAAACAGAATCTGTCAAAAACAGAACAGTCTGTAGCAATCTGTAGGTTTCGAATACTTCTGTGACCCCAAAAATTCTGAAATAAACTTTTGAACGTGAGGAATTTGTCTATTAATCATCTTCAAAAAGCTTCAACCTAATATCACTATCCAGTAAAAAATGGCAGCAAATCTCGTGAGCGCTAAAATTTCTGTTTTTTACAGCAAGATCGCAAAGACTTCCCCCAAGTCTTCCCAAAGGTTCTACTTGGCACAAACACTAATTAAAAACATAAAACCACATCTAAACATAATCTAGATGAATTATTTATTACTAATCAGAAACAAAGAAAAGAAACAAAAATAAAATTGGGTTGCCTCCCAACAAGCACTATCGTTCCACGCCCCTAGCTAGGCATAAAAACAAGAATAGATCTAGGTATTACCATATTTGGTATGCAATCCATAAGTGGCTCCCATAATAGATTCATAAGGTAATTTAAGTTTCTTCATAGTAAAGTGTTCCATTCCTTTCCTTAACGGAAATTGGAATCTAATATTTCCTTCTTTCATATCAATAATTGCACCAATCGTTCTAAGGAAAGGTCTAACAAGAATAATAGGACATGTAGGATTGTAATATATATCAAGAACAATGAAATCTACGGGCACATAACTCCTATATGCAACAATAAGAACATCATTAATCCTTCCCATAGGTTTCTTAATAGTGGAAACCGCAAGATGCAAATTTAAATAACAATCATCTCATTCACGGAAACCTAACACATCACACAAAGTTTTTGGAATCGTGGAAACACTAGCACCCAAATCACATAAAGCATAGCATTCATGATCTTTAATCTTAATTTTAATAGTAGGTTCCCACTCATCCTAAAGTTTTCTAGGGATATAAACTTCTAATTCAAGCTTTTCTTCATAGGATTGCATTAAGGCATCAACGATATGTTTGGTAAAAGCTTTAGTTTGATCATAAGCATGAGGAGAATTACCACGGATTGCAACAAGGAAATACAATCTATCAAAGAGCAATTATCATAATTAAATTCCTTGAAATCCAAAATAATGGGTTCATTGCTATGTATAGTTTTGAACTCTTCAATCCCACTTTTACCAATTTTTGCATCAAGATCTAAAAACTCCGAATCGTTGGGCCGCCTTTGAACTAAAGTTGACTCATCTCCAGTCCCATCATTATCAAGATTCATATTGCAAAACAAAGACTTAATAGGAGACACATCAATCACTTTTAGATCTCCATCCTTATTATCGTGAAAACTAGAACAACACGCTTTTATAAAGCAATCTTTTTTAGCACGCATCCTAGCGGTTCTTTCTTTGCATTCGTCCATGGAAATTCTCATAGATTTGAGAGACTCATTGATATCATGCTTAGGTGGAATAGATCTATGTTTCAAAGGATCAACATCAAGAGAAATTCTATCCACGTTCCTAGCCAACTCATCAATCTTAGGCAATTTTTCTTCAAGCAAAGCATTGAAATTCTTTTGCGAAATCATAAATTCTTTAACACTAGTCTCAAAATCAGAGGGCATCTTATTAAAATTTCCATAAGAGTTATTATAGGAATTACCATAATTGTAGAGGAATTACTAGGAAACGGCCTAGGATTAAAGTTTCCTCTATACGCGTTTCTACCAAAATTGTTCCTACCAACAAAATTCACATCCATAGATTCATTATTATTCTCAATCAAAGTAGACAAAGGCATATCATTAGGATCAGAAGAAACACTCTTATTAGCAAACAATTTCATAAGTTCATCCATTTTTCCACTCAAAACATTAATTTCTTCTATAGCATGAACCTTTTTACTAGTAGATCTTTCGGTGTGCCATTGAGAATAATTAACCATAATATTATCTAGGAGTTTAGTAGCTTCTCCTAAAGTGATTTCCATTAAAGTGCCTCCTGTGGCCGAATCTAAAAGATTCCTAGAAGCAAAATTCAATCCAGCATAAAAAAATTGTATGATCATCCATAAATTTAAACCATGAGTAGGGCAATTACATATCATTAATTTCATCATCTCCCAAGATTGTGCAACATGCTCATGATCAAGTTACTTAAAATTCATAATATCGTTTCTAAGAGAGATGATCTTAGCGGGAGGAAAATACTTAGAGACAAAAGCATCTTTGCACTTATTCCATGAATCAATACTATTTTTAGGCAAAGAAGAGAACCAAGTTTTAGCACGATCTCTAAGCGAAAATGAAAATAGCTTCAATTTAACAATATCATTATCCACATCTTTATTCTTTTGCATGTCACACAAATCAACAAATCTGTTTAGATGGGTAGCGGCATCTTCACTAGGAAGGCCAGAAAATAGATCTTTCATGACAAGATTCAACAAAGCAGTATTAATTTCACAAGATTCAGCATTGCTAAGAGGAGCAATCGGAGTGCTAATAAAATCATTATTGTTGGTATTAGAAAAGTCACAGAATTTAGTATTATCTTGAGCCATCGTGACAAAAAATCCAACACACAAGCACACAAGAAGCAAGCGAAAAGAGACGAACGGAAAAGTGGCGGACAGAAAAGAGGGCGAATAAAACGACAAGGGTGATGTGGGGGAGAGGAAAACGAGAGGCAAATGGCAAATAATGTAATCGAGGGATAAGATTTTGCGATGGGTACTTGGTATGTTTTGACTTGTGCATAGATCTCCCCGGCAAAGGCGCCAGAAATCCTTCTTGCTACATCTTGAGCATGCGTTGGTTTTCCCTTGAAGAGGAAAGGGTGATGCACCAAAGTAGCGTAAGTATTTCCCTCAGTTTTTGAGAACCAAGGTATCAATCCAGTAGGATACTACACGCAAGTTGCCTAGTACCTGCACAAACAAACAAGAACCTCACAACCAACGCGATAACGGGGTTTCAATCCCTTCATGGTCACTTAAGAAAGTGAGATCTGATAGAGATAATAAGATAAATATTTTTGGTACTTTTTATGATATAGATTGGAAAGTAAAGATTGCAAAATAAACAGCGACATAAATAGCAAGTTGATAGGAAAATAATATGATGGAAGATAGACCCGGGGGCCATAGGTTTCACTAGTGGCTTATCTCAAGATAGCAAATTCTACGATGGGTGAACAAATTACTGTCGAGCAATTGATAGAAAAGCGAATAGTTATGAGAATATCTAGGCATGATCATGTATATAGACATCATGTCCGCGACAAGTAGACCGAAACAATTCTGCATCTACTACTATTACTCCACACATCGACCGATATCCAGCATGCATCTAGAGTATTAAGTTCATAAGAACAGAGTAACGCATTAGGCAACATGGCATGATGTAGAGGGATAAACTCAAGCAATATGATATAAACCCCATCTTTTTATCCTCGATGGCAACAATACAATACGTGCCTTGCTGCTCCTCCTGTCACTGGGAAAAGACACTGTAAGATTGAACCCAAAGCTAAGCACTTCTCCCATTGCAAGAAAGATCAATCTAGTAGTCCAAACCAAACAGATAATTCGAAGAGACTTGCAAATATATTAAATCATGCATAAAAGAATTCAGAGAAGAATCAAATATTGTTCATAGATAATCTTGATCATAAACCCATAATTCATCGGATCTCCACAAACACACCGCAAAAAGAATTACATCAAATAGATCTCCAAGAGAATCGAGGAGAACTTTGTATTGAGATCCAAAGAGAGAGAAGAAGCCATCTAGCTAATAACTATGGACCCGAAGGTCTGTGGTAAACTACTCACACATCATCGGAGAGGCTATGGTGTTGATGTAGAAGCCCTCCGTGATCGATTCCCCCTCCAGCGGAGCGCCGGAAAAGGCCCCAAGATGGGATCTCACAGGTACAGAAGGTTGCGGCGGTGGAAATAGGGTTGCGTGGTGCTCCTGGATGTTTTCAGGGTATATGAGTATATATAGGAGAAAGAACTAGGTCAGCGGAGCCACGAGGGGCCCACGAGGGTGGGGGAACGCCTACCCCCCTAGGCGCACCCTTCTACCTCGTGGCCGCTGTCGGTGTCAAAACCGGCGGATCTCGGGTAGGGGGTCCTGAACTGTGCGTCTAAGGTGAATGGTAACAGGAGGCAGGGGACACAATGTTTACCCAGGTGCGGGCCCTCTCGATGGAGGTAATACCCTACGTCCTGCTTGATTGATCTTGATGATATGAGTATTACAAGAGTTGATCCACCACGAGATCGTAGAGGCTAAACCCTAGAAGCTAGCCATGATTCTCATTGTTCTTGTCCTACGGACTAAACCCTTCGGTTTATATAGACACCAGAGGGGGCTAGGGTTACACAGAGTCGGTTACAGGGGAGGAGATCTACATATCCGAATTGCCAAGCTTGCCTTCCATGCAAAGGAGAGTCCCACTCGGACAGGGGACGAAGTCTTCAATATTGTATCTTCATAGTCTAACAGTCCGGCAAAAGTATATAGTCCGGCTGTAAGGACCCCTTAATCTAGGACTCCCTCAGTAGCCCCTGAACCAGGCTGTAATGACATGAGTCCGGCGCGCAGATTGTCTTCGGCATTGCAAGGCGGGTTCTTTCTCCGAATACTCCATAAAAGATTTTGAACATGATGACCGTGTCCAGCTCTGCAAAACAAATTCCACATACCACCATAGAGAGTATATTATTCCACAAATCCATCTGCTGGCAACTTTTTCATAACGTGATGTCCTGCCGTGGCCCGGTCATTACGAACCATTTTCCCTGCCTGCCATCGCACGTGTTGCGAGGTGGTTTTCTAGGAACGTCTTGTCGAAGCAGAGATCGTGTCCCCCCATCACGGGATTCTCATCAATACGGGTGTGGGTAACCCAACCGTGTTTGTTAATATGACTCCTCGATTTTAGGCAAGTTCCAAACGGGCACGCGGAGGACCTTGATATTCGCCCTCTTTATAAAGTGGCCAAGGCATGTCCTTTTCTTCTCGTGCTCGATCCTTCCCTTCCCCCACCTTGAGTTCCGACACCCAAGGCTCAGGCTAAGTGCTTCGGACCTTCAACCATGTCCGGATCCAACCTTCAAGGCCGGTGGATGCCCTCTTCTGTCACAGAGGAGGACATCAGGAAGCTAAGAGAAGCCAGGTACCTGACCGCCAAAATCTCGCACAGGCTACCTACTCAAGGGCAGGTCATCCCCACTCCCGAACCCAACGAGAGCGTCGTATTTGTTTCCCACTTCCTCCGAGGGCTAGGTTTTAGTCTTGATCCCTTTGTTAGAGGGCTTATGTTCTATTACGGGCTCAATTTCCACGATCTAGCACCAAATTCCATCCTTCACATCTCGTCGTTTATCGTCGTATGTGAGGCCTTCCTCTGCATCACCCCACACTTCAGCTTATGGCTCAAGACCTTCAATTTGAAGCCGAAGATGATCGATGGGAGACACATAGAATGCGGAGGCGCCACAATAAGCAAAGGCATTGTTACGCCCCAAGACCGGAGCTTCAGATGCCTTCCAGGGTTTCCGGGTTTCGTCGTGTGAACTGTTTGGTTCTTTGCATTCATCCTTGCATCATGTAATTATTTTTTTAACTCATCTAAATAAATTGCATAGATCTTTTGATCTATTTAAATTGAGGGAACTCACATGGTGATTTATCTATATAACATATCCTCCCAATATTTTAGGGAGCTATATTAAATATTCCATTAATTTGGAATCATCATAACACACGTGCAAAATAATTCCCATGTCTACTCCTCTTTGAGTTTGACCTTCAAACCTTGACAATATCTCTTATCTCTTAAATCGAGGCTCCTCCTAAATTCTCAACATTTTGGGCCACTCCTATACCTTGTCCTAGTTCAAACTATTTGAATTAAACTCAAATGAGTTTGAATTTAAATCTTGCATTCATGCTAACTTCTATTTTCTTGGATTAAGCTCATTTTTCTGAGTCTGAGAAAATTAACCCCATGCTCCAATTCTTTCCCTAACCCTCTTTTCTTCTTTTTTCACTAATGTTTTTCTACTAAAGAATTAAGAGGGAAGAGAGAAGCCTAGGCCCATCTCCAGCAGCCCCGTCGCACCAGTGGCCCAAGGCCCAGCCGCACCCACCTAACCCTAGCGCTACCTTAGCCCGATCCCTCGCGCACCTCTCCCTATCGACCCCTCCCTTGCACCACCAGGAGAGGAGGCACCACACTCGACCCCTCCTCTCGCCCGTGGCCCTTTTCTCCCCTGCTCGATCTCCTCTCTCCCTTCGCTCTCTCCCTCACGCTGCATCCTCTACACGCCGCGCCCGATTCCCTCGTCCTTCTCCTCCGGCCGCCGCAGGTTTCCTCGTTGCCTCCCTGTCACTCTCAATTTACGTGAGCGTCCTCTGCGCCACTGCATCCTCTGCACGCCGCGCCCGAGAGACCGCTAACCTCCCGCTCGCCGTCGTGCTCTTGTGCCTCCTCCTCCCTCCCGCTGGAGCCCAAGTCTGGCGTCTCCGGGCGCTCTCCTGCAGCCAGCGCCTCCACCATCGCTGCCCCGCGTCCTCAAGTTCTAGCACCGCGCCTCTGCTCTGCCTCCTTCACCGACGCCTCAAGCCACCACCGACTTCCCGCACTGCTGCCAGGAATGGGTTTGCCGTCCGTCCAACTCCGGCATCTCCTGCTGCCGTCTCGCACGCAGTCATCGTTGACCTTTGAGGCTTCGATCCCCTGCCCGATGCCAAGATCGCAGCTCCATGTCCCCGTGGACGCCAAGCTCTCTTTCGGGAACCTCCTCAAGACCAGGAACACCGTGACCGAGACCGGCAAGTACCACCTCGGCCTGCAGCCCGGACCACGCGCTGAACTGCCTTGCTGCTGCCCACCCGAGGCCTCCTTGGTCTGGTTTTCAATTTGGTTTTGACCGGCAAGTTCGTCTTCACTGAACGTCCACACGACCGCAACCGGGGCCTCATTCTGCTACGTTTTGGACACGCCGAGTTCCTCGAAGGCACCGGTGCCTAGTATGTCTGAAGACTCGGATCGACAAGTACCTCGACGTCTGGAGCCCTCGGATTTGTCAAGTTCGTCTACCCTCGTGTGTACCACTACCATAGCCCCGAAGACGTTGGAGTCATCAAGTACCTCTCCGAACGACTGTGTACGACTACCATTGCAAGAATGAGACCGGCAAGTTCGAATGACCCCAAGTACCTCGTCGAAACGACCGAGTACCATTACCGTCGGACGCTAGAATGACTACAGGCCGAAACGTCAAGTTCCTCGATGAACCGTGTACGACTACCGTTTCCCGTGGATTCACCTAAGTACCACGAAATGGACGACCCTACAAGTTCAACTACAGTTGCCGTGTACAACTACCATCGCGGAACGACTACTTCCTCTACTTCCATCGAGGAACCCGAACCCTCCCGTTTGCACGCTTCGAAGGTATAACCGCCGAGACGACCTTCTGAGAGTGAATGTTGTGTGGTGTATGAGATGCCCGTGTTTGCTCCATGTCGGAATTGTTCGTGGCATGAACCTCCTATTTTGCCTTGCCACTGTCTTGTGGGACACCCGGTAACCGGGATCACCCCATCATCTTGCATGACACGCTCCCGTCACACTCTCTTTTGGACCGGCATCTCAATCGAGTTACCGGAACCGGAATGTTACCGTGGCATCATTTTTGGATTCGTTGCCATGACACCCCTTTCGTTTCCGCCACGAGCACAAATGCCTCATATCTTATCATGTCAACTTTTAATAAAAATTGCATAAAACTTGCAAATGTCATCCGCATCATGATAACAACATCAAGAGTGTTTAAATTGTTGTTTGCCTTAAATTGCTAAATGCATATGGGGTTTTACCGGAACTGTCGTTTGGCGTTCCGGCCTTATCTAAACTTGCCTAAATAGACAATTTCTTTATGCTTCTCCTCTTGCCATGTTTAACAACATTTAATATTGTTGAGTACCTAAACGGGAGAGAACTAAATAATTGATGTGGTGTTCTGTCAATATGCAACTTGCATATTGAGCTCCACTCAACTTGTAGTTTTGTTTGTGCCCTTTGCCATGCCATGCATATTTAAACCGGACATGCATCATACTTGTTTGCGCATCATGCCATGTTTATGTGATGGTTGTTTACTATGTTGTTTGCATCTTTCCGGGTTGCTTCTCGCGTTAGCTTCGGTTTCGTTCCGGAGTTGTGAGGATCCGTTTGACTACATCCATTTGTCTTCTTCATGGACTCGTTCTTCTTCCTTGGCAAGATGACCATACCCTCGAAATCACTTCTATCTTTGCTTGCTAGTTGCTCGCTCTATTGCTATGCCTATGCTGTGATACCTACCACTTGCTATGTCATGCCTCCCATATTGCCATGTCAAACCTCTAACCCACCTTGTCCTAGCAAACCGTTGTTTGGCTATGTTACTGCTTTGCTCAGCCCCTCTTATACCGTTGTTAGTTGCAGGTGAAGATTGGAGTTTGTTCCTTGTTGGAACATGGATATTTATTGGGATATAACAATATCTCTTATTTAATTAATGCATCTATATACTTGGTAAAGGGTGGAAGGCTCGGCCTTATGCCTGGTGTTTTGTTCCACTCTTGCCGCCCTAGTTTCCGTCATACCGGTGTTATGTTCCTTGATTTTGCATTCCTTATGCGGTTGGGTGTTATGGGAACCCCTTGATAGTTCGCTTTCAATAAAACTCCTCCAGCAAGGCCCAACCTTGGTTTTACCATTTGCCACCTACCCTTTTTCCCTTGGGTTCTGCAGACTCAAGGGTCATCTTATTTTAAACCCCCCAGGCCAGTGCTCCTCTGAGTGTTGGTCCGAACCGAGCTGCCTGCGGGGCCACCTTGGGGAAACTTGAGGGTTGGTTTTACTCGTAGCTAGTCTCATCCGGTGTTGCCCTGAGAACGAGATATGTGCGAATCCTATCGGGATTTGTCGACACATCGGGTGGCTTTGCTGGTCTTGTTTTACCATTGTCATAATGTCTTGTAACCGGGATTCCGAGACTGATCGGGTCTTCCCACTAGAAGGAATATCCTTCGTTACCGTGAGAGCTTGTGATGGGATAAGTTGGGACACCCCTGCAGGGTTTTGAATTTTCGAAAGCCGTGGCCGCGGTTATGGGCAGATGGGAATTTGTTAATGTCCGCTTGTAGAGAACTTGACACTTAACTTAATTAAAATGCATCAACCACGTGTGTAGCCGTGATGGTCTCTTCTCGGCGGGGTCTGGGAAGTGAACACGGTGTTGGAGTTATGCTTGAACGTAAGTAGTTTCAGGATCACTTCTTGATCACTTCTAGTTCACGACCATGCTTTGCTTCTCTTCTCGCTCTGATTTGCGTAAGTTAGCCACCATATTTGCTAGTGCTTGCTACAGCTCCACCTCACTACCCTTTCCTACCCATAAGCTTAAATAGTCTTGATCGCGAGGGTGTGAGATTGCTGAGTCCCCTTGACTCACAAATTACTTCCAAAACCAGTTTGCAGGTGCCGATGATACCGTGCAAATGACGCAACCGAGCTTAAGGAGTAGCTCGATGAAGATCGTGTTTGTTATGTTGTTCCGTTTCTAGTTGATCAGTAGTGGAGCCCAGTTGGGGCAATCGGGGATCTAGCATTAGGGGTAGTCTTCTTTTATTTTGGTTCCGTAGTCGGACCTTGATTGTATTTTGGTTGTTGTAATGCTATTTTATGTATTGTTTGAAGTGGCGATTTTAAGCCAACCCTGTACCTCTTTCTTATTCAGTACATGGGATGTGTAAAGATTGCGACATTGCCTACAATGTGGTTATGCCTCTAAGTCTTGCTCCGACACGTTGGAGATATAGCCGCATCGTGGGTGTTACAAGTTGGTAACCAGAGCCTTCCCCGTCTTAGGAGCCCCCTGCTTGATCGAATCGCTGGCGTTGTTGAGTCTAGAAAAATGTTTTGAGTCCTTTAGGATTATATATATTAGAGAGTAGGATTCTTTTTACTCCTCAGTCCCTTCGTCGCTTTGGTGAGGCATCCTGACGTAGAGTTTTGACTCTTCTCTTCTCAAATTTCACTAAAAAAATTTAGGATCACACGGGTATTTTGGAATCGTTTCGATGGTTTTGTGACGAGAACATTGTTCTTGGTGCCTCCTGACATTTAGGGGTTGTGGCAGTGTCCTGGGGTGTTGAGCTCCGAGGTGTTGTCGTCACAATTTTATCGTTGCAGTTCTGGAATACCTGAGTTTCGCCGACATCGAAAATCTCTTTCATGCAGTTGTTGGTGAGATAACCTCGACGCCACCCAGTACTGGAGCGGGAGTTCGGGAGTATTGCCATAACTCGTATAAAGGATGCTTTTCGAAGGTTGAGGTAAATGATTTCTGAAGGTTTCTTGGTTATGTGTTGAAGGATGGATACAGCTGGATGTAGGATTTGTTAGTTTGGGTGAGATATTATGCTTCCCCTGTATCCCCAACACCTGATTGCATAAACAGAAAGTTTCGGGAGTTTATAAGTGGGAATTCAAGTAGCTCTTAGGATATGTTTTCGAGAGATGTATGATATGAAATTGGGGTTCGACGTCTAGTGGTCCGCCTATCCACGATTGTTTTTACAGTGGTCTCGTTGTGTCTTAAAGAGTCCTTGGCTATGCTGACTCGGGGATGCTTCGTATGTCATGTGCACTGCCTTGTACATGATGGTGCTGTACGATCAAGCCCGTGTGGGCCCCACCACGAAAACTTTGGACGAAATCTCTATCATATGTTTGTTCCGGCTTTTTCTGCAAGCCAATCCTTTGTTTTTGTTTTCAGTTGTGATATTCGAGTTGCTTTGAAGTCAAATGTTGATTCCATAACCTTCCCTAAGTGGTGTTCTCATATATCTATGTGAATGCTAATTCCTTCTTGATCAGCGAGATTGTCATCTAAATTTCTTCTCTACCGGCGTGCTCCTCTTCTAGTGGATCCGATCATGTCAACATTCCCGAGATCAATTCTCAGTTCTTTGCAACGGTGATCGTTTCATCCGTTCCAAGTTGACTTTGTTTTCCCACCCTCCCTCCCTTGTTTTTCTTCAAGGGCTCAAATTTCTGAATCAAGTATCCATTTTATTCATGTGAATTTTATCCATTCCTTTCTTTCAATGTTCTTACCTGGTGATTCTCATGAAGATACTAGCGGATCCTCAAGTTCATCATTCTTCATTCTTTTTCTTCTCCGGTGGATTCAATGCAAGCTTTCGGTGTTGATCATTTCTTTTTCATTGTTTCACATGCTTTTCCATGTTGAAAGTGCTTATCGAAGACTCTCTTATTTAGTCACCACTCTCTATTCAATTGTTTCGGAGTGCTGAAGATATCTCAAAAGATTCGTTTCCATTCTCAATCCGTTCAAGTTATTTTGAGGATGTTGTCTCATTCAAGCCATTTAATTCAACCGGCGCAATCTCTCTTTCTAATCATTCCAATGGTGTTTCTTTTGAGTGGGCCCTAACCCACAGGTCTTTTCCCAGGATCTTACCTGACTCTTCTAATTCTTTTCCATAGTTATTCTTAAATTCTTTTCCAAGTTTGACGTAAGAATGAATTGTCATCAATCATATGTCTTTCTCCAAGATTTTTCAAATTCTTTTCATCGTTGGCTCAACCTCTTCGTTTTTGATTTCTTCTGGAGTGTCTAAATAATTCATGGTGTTGTTTCTCGTCGTAATTCTCAGATTTTGAAAACCAAAGAAGATTTTTCTCTTAAATCTTGCTCCATTCTCTTTAAGATTCATGGTTCTAGCTTGATGCCATCCTCTCATAATTGTTTTCAATTGTCAGAATTCTTTTCACCCATCCGGAGCATTTCAAGAGTATTTCAATTTGTTTCTCCGAAGCCCATCATTTCAGAAGACTTATTCATTCTCAGCCTTCAGCTATCATTCTCCAAAACTTACCGGTGCATCATTCAAGTTTTCTCTAATCAGTTCGGGATCTCTTCGTTCACTTGCATCTAAATTATCTCAAGTATCTTCATTCGTTATCTAATTCTTACCGATGATTTGTCCCGTTACTTTGTTCATTTCTCAATTCTTACGGTGGTTCGTTCAAGAATTCTTCTCCTTCGTTATCATACAGATTCATTCGTTGTTCCCAAATCCTACCGGTGGTTCGTTGAAGACTTTCTCAAGTTGGCTCTATATCTATCTTAATCCTTTCTACGAGAATAAATATTATGCCAAATCCGTTGCTTGTCATCAATTAAATTGGTGAAGGATACGCATAACATAATTCTTATTCTTGTTTCATCCAAGTGATAAATTCCTTCCTTTGGAGTTTGTTCATGATGAATAAATTCTTGATTTTCAATTGTTTCATCTTTTCTTTTCCCAAAGTTCCAAGCTCTCTCAATTATATCATCGTGAAGATCCATCTAATCATTGCAAGTCTTCACCTTGTGTTTTCAACTTCTCTTTCCTATAGTTTGATCATTCTTTTGTTACCGGAGTTCTTCATGGAGGTTCTACATGATGGTTCAGCAAGGATTTAATTCCTTCTTGAAGTGTTCATTGAGATTTGAGATTCTTTTCAAAGGAGCTCAAGTATTCTTCATCTTGCAAACCGGAGTGCAATTCTTTTTTCCTTATCTTTTGAGGTGGTGTTATGTCATTCTTGATAATTTTCCTTCGCGTTTCATGATTCACAAGTTATCAAGAATGAGGTATTTTAAATCCATCAATCTCTTCTTTGGAGTTACCTTGGGTTATATTTCACCTAAAGTTTTCCCTAAGGATTGTTGCTATTTATGGTGCTAATAAATGACCCAAGTTCTTCATCTATCCTCCCGGTGAAATAAGCTTCTCGTCTCCTTGGTGATATCAATCCAATCTATTTTTTTCGTTAGTGGCAGATTTTCACCTCATAATTTCGAGATGTTTTCCATAAGCCCACAGCAAGCTTACTCTTTTCGTTGTTGGTTTTCCAACAATTTCGTTCGACCCTTCTCCTAAAGATGCTTTTCAAGCTCATTGGAGGTAGAAGATGTTGTTTTCTTCTCCATTCTTTTGTTCCGACAATCCAACTTCTATTCTTTGTTCCAGAGGCATTGTGAGGTTGCTCTCTTCAACCCATCTTCTTGTTTTGTCAGGATCGTGTTCTTTTCATGCGTATCAATTTAACCGGAGTGTTGTGTCCTCTGCGCAAGATCTTTTCGCCTTATTATCAAGTCTTGCATCTCTTTTCAACCGGAGTGCTGTCCGAATTTGTTCTTCCTTGTTCCTCTTTTCTAACGGAGTGCTTTCAACTTTGTACATCTTCGTTGTTCTCTTTCTTTCAAGTTGTTCAACCTCTCAAGGTTCTTTGGTTTCACTCATTTGTCAAAGAAGCAACTTTGTTTTACCTCTTCCTCTTACGTTTTCTATCCGGTGCCTTCCTAGATCTCGGGACAAGATCCTCTCGTAGTGGTGGAGTGTTGTGACGCCCCAAGACCGGAGCTTCAGATGCCTTCCAGGGTTTCCGGGTTTTGTCGTGTGGATTGTTTGGTTCTTTGCATTCATCCTTGCATCATGTCATTATTTTTTAACTCATCTAAATAAATTGCATAGATCTTTTGATCTATTTAAATTGAGGGAACTCACATGGTGATTTCTCTATATAACATATCCTTCCAATATTTTAGGGAGCTATATTAAATATTCCATTAATTTGGAATCATCATAACACACGTGCAAAATAATTCCCATGTCTATTCCTCTTTGAGTTTGACCTTCAAACCTTGCCAATATCTCTCATCTCTTTTATCAAGGCTCCTCCTAAATTCTCAACATTTTTGGCCACTCCAAAACTTTGTCCTAGTTCAAATCATTTGAATTAAATTCAAATGAGTTTGAATTTAAAACTTGCATTCGTGCTAACTTCTATTTTCTTGGATTAAGCTCATTTTTATGAGTCTGAGAAAATTAACCCCATGCTCCAATTCTTTCCCTAGCCCTCTCTTCTTCTTTTTTCACTAATGTTTTTCTGCTAAAGAATTAAGAGGGAAGAGAGAAGCCTAGGCCCATCTCCAGCAGCCCCGTCGCACCAGTGGCCCAAGGCCCAGCCGCACCCACCTAACCCTAGCGCTACCTTAGCCCGATCCCTCGCGCACCTCTCCCTCTCGATCCCTCCCTCGCGCCGCCAGGAGAGGAGGCACCGCGCTCGACCCCTCCTCTCGCCCGTGACCCTTTTCTCCCCTGCTCGATCCCCTCTCTCCCTTCGCTCTCTCCCTCACACTGCATCCTCTGCACGCCGCACCAGATTCCCTCGTCCTTCTCCTCCGGCCGCCGCAGGTTTCCTCGTTGCCTCCCCGTCACTCTCCCTTCACGTGAGCGTCCTCCGCGCCGCTGCATCCTCTGCACATCGCGCCCGAGACACCGCTAACCTCCTGCTCGCCCGTCGTGCTCTTATGCCTCCTCCTCCCTCCCGCCGAAGCCCAAGTCCGGCGTCTCCGTGCGCTCTCCTGCAGCCAGCGCCTCCACCGTTGCTGCCCCGCGTCCTTAAGCTCCAGCACCGTGCCTCTGCTCCGCCTCCTTCACCGACGCCTCAAGCCACCGCCGGCTTCCTGCACCGCTGCCAGGAACGGGTTTGCCGTCCGTCCAACTCCGGCCTCTCCTGCTGCAGTCTCGCACGCAGCCCTCGTTGACCTTTGAGGCTTCGATCCCCTGCCCGACGCCAAGATCGCAACTCCATGTCCCCGTGGACGCCAAGCTCTCTTTCGGGGACCTCCTCAAGACCAGGAACGCCATGACCGAGACCGGAAAGTACAGCTCGGCCTGCAGCCCCGCACCACGCCCTGAACTGCCTTGCTGCTGCCCACCCGAGGCCTCCTTGGTCTGGTTTTCAATTTGGTTTTGACCGGCAAGTTCGTCTTCACTGAACGTCCACACGACCGCAACCGGGGCCTCGTTCTGCTACGTTTTGGACATGCCAAGTACCTCGAAGGCACCGATGCCTAGTATGTCTGAAGACCCGGATCGACAAGTACCACGACGTCCGGAGCCCTCGGATCCGTCAAGTTCGTCTACCCTCGTGTGTACCACTACCGTAGCCCCGAAGACGTTGGAGTCATCAAGTACCTCTCCGAACGACCGTGTATGACTATCGTCGCAGGAACGAGACCGGCAAGTTCGAATGACCCTAAGTACCTCTTCGAAATGATTGAGTACCATTACCGTCGGACGCTCAAACGACTATAGGCCGAAAAGTCAAGTTCCTCGATGAACCGTGTACGACTACCATTTCCCGTGGGTTCACCTAAGTACCACGAAATGGACGGCCCTACAAGTTCAACTACAGTTGCCGTGTACAACTACCATCGCGGAATGACTACTTCCTCTACTTCCCTTGACGAACCCGAACCCTCCCGTTTGCACGCTTCGAAGGTATAACCGCCGAGACGACCTTCCGAGAGCGAATGTTGTGTGGTGTATGAGATGCCCGTGTTTGCTCCGTGTCGGAGTTGTTCGTGGCACGAAGCCCTTCTTTTGCCTTTCCACCGTCTTGTGGGACACCCGGTAACCGGGATCACCCCATCATCTTGCATGACACGCTCTCATCACACTCTTTTGCACTGGCATCTCAATCGAGTTACCAGAATTGAAATGTTGTCGTGGCATCATTTTTGGATTCGTTGCCATGACACCCCTTTCGTTTCTGCCACGAGCACAAATGCCTCATATCTTATCATGTCAACTTTTAATAAAAATTGTATAAAAATTGCAAATGTCATCTGCATCATGATAACAACATCAAGAGTGTTTAAATTGTTGTTTGCCTTAAATTGCTAAATGCATATGGGGTTTTACCGGAATTGTTGTTTGGCGTTCCGGCCTCATTTAAACTTGCCTAAATAGATAATTTCTTTATGCTTCTCCTCTTGCCATGTTTAACAACATTTAATATTGTTGAGTACCTAAACGGGAGAGAACTAAATAATTGATGTGGTGTTCCGTCAATATGCAACTCGTTGCATATTGAGCTCCACTTGTAGTTTTGTTTGTGCCCTTTGCGATGCCATGCATATTTAAACCGGACATGCATCATACTTGTTTGCGCATCATGCCATGTTTATGTGATGGTTGTTTACTATGTTGTTTGCTTCTTTCCGGGTTGCTTCTCGCGTTAGCTTCGATTTCGTTCAGAAGTTGTGAGGATCCATTCGACTACATCCGTTTGTCTTCTTCATGGACTCGTTCTTCTTCCTTGCGGGATCTCAGGCAAGATGACCATACCCTCGAAATCACTTCTATCTTTGCTTGCTAGTTGCTCGCTCTATTGCTATGCCTATGCCGCGATACCTACCACTTGCTATGTCATGCCTCCCATATTGCCATGTCAAACCTCTAACCCACCTTGTCCTAGCAAACCGTTGTTTGGCTATGTTACCCTTTGCTCAGCCCCTCTTATAGCGTTGTTAGTTGCAGGTGAAGATTGGAGTTTGTTCCTTGTTGGAACATGGATATTTGTTGGGATATAACAATATCTCTTATTTAATTAATGCATCTATATACTTGGTAAAGGGTGGAAGGCTCGGCCTTATGCCTGGTGTTTTGTTCCACTCTTGCCGCCCTAGTTTCTGTCATACCGGTGTTATGTTCCTTGATTTTGCGTTCCTTACGCAGTTGGGTGTTATGGGAACCCCTTGACAGTTCGCTTTGAATAAAACTCCTCCAGCAAGGCCCAACCTTGTTTTACCATTTGCCACCTAGCCTTTTTCCCTTGGGTTCTGCAGACTCAAGGGTCATTTTATTTTAAACCCCCTGAGCCAGTGCTCCTCTGAGTGTTGGTCCGAACCGAGCTGCCTGCGGAGCCACCTCGGGGAAACTTGAGGGTTGGTTTTACTCGTAGCTAGTCTCATCCGGTGTTGCCCTGAGAACGATATACGTGCGACTCCTATCGGGATTTGTCGGCACATCGGGTGGCTTTGCTGGTCTTGTTTTACCATTGTCGAAATGTCTTGTAACCGGGATTCCGAGACTGATCGGGTCTTCCCGCTAGAAGGAATATCCTTCGTTGACCGTGAGAGCTTGTGATGGGCTAAGTTGGGACACCCCTGCAGGGTTTTGAACTTTCGAAAGCCGCGGCCGCGGTTATGGGCAGATGGGAATTTGTTAATGTCCGGTTGTAGAGAGTTTGACACTTAACTTAATTAAAATGCATCAACCGCGTGTGTAGCCGTGATGGTCTCTTCTCGGCGGGGTCCAGGAAGTGAACATGGTGTTGGAGTTATGCTTGAACGTAAGTAGTTTCAGGATCACTTCTAGTTCACGACCGTGGTTTGCTTCTCTTCTTGCTCTCATTTGCGTAAGTTAGCCACCATATTTGCTAGTGCTTGCTGCAGCTCCACCTCACTACCCTTTTCCTACCCATAAGTTTAAATAGTCTTGATCGTGAGGGTGTGAGATTGCTGAGTCCCCGTGACTCACAGATTACTTCCAAAACCAGTTTGCAGGTGCCGATGATACCGTGCAGATGACGCAACCGAGCTTAAGGAGTAGCTCGATGAAGATCGTGTTCGTTATGTTGTTCCGTTTCCAGTTGATTAGTAGTGGAGCCCAGTTGGGGCGATCGGGGATCTAGCATTAGGGGTAGTCTTCTTTTATTTTGGTTCCGTAGTTGGACCTTGATTGTATTCTGGTTGTTGTAATGCTATTTTATGTATTGTTTGAAGTGGCGATTGTAAGCCAACCCTGTACCTCTTTCTTATTCAGTACATGGGATGTGTAAACATTACCCCTCTTGCGACACTGCCTACAATGCGGTTATGCCTCTAAGTCGTGCTCCGACACGTGGGAGATATAGCCGCATCGTGGGTGTTACAGGCATCGATGCCCCATGGCCAAAGGGTTCCTTCCTGGAGGTGTCCAGCTTATGGCGGCGGGAGTGGTTTTACATCACAGTTCCCCGAAGCACTAACTTGGTAGCTCCCCTCGCCTTCCGTTCGCCCCCCCCCCCCGCTGCAACTAGCGTCATGGGTCAACAAGGGGCTGGACTGGGGGCCAGTTAATGATGTGCCAACATTGCAGAGTCACATCCGGGATCTCCTAAAGAGAGATGTCAGCCTTGTTAAGGTAATGCAAGTCATGCTAGTTCGTCGGGTCCTGCCGTGCCAACATCGATCTCTCCGTATGTGGGAGTTCAACCCAGAAGGACCGCGAGCTATTCAGCAGTTCTTCGGCATGACGCTCGAAGAGATGTATGGATTGTTCTTTGGATCACGAATAAAGTGTCCGGACACCACCGAGGATGCAGGTCTCAACTGCAATTGTCCAGATACCCAGGTGAGTAATTCTATGGCCGAACAAGCTATCTTTTTATTTGTTACAACATCATTCTGAAAAAAATCAATCTTGGCCAGGATTGGATAAGAAAGGCGAAGACGATCAGGTGTTCGGCCCCCCTTCTAGAAGGCTCACCGGATCCTGTACTAGCCAGGATGCTCGAGCATGCACCTTATCAAGTGCCATCAGGGGAAGATAAAGGGAGGGATAAAGAAGCCGAAGGCGGGCCTCACGCATCACTCGTCCAAACCGTGGGAATTAGTGTCTCCATGAAGGAGGATGATCGAGGAGAAGAATCTAGAATCCCCTCCCCCCTAGGAAGGAAAAGGATTGTCTCTGATGACTTGGAAACGAAAGGTTCCAAACAAGGGAAGAAATCTTCGTCAGGAGGCACTGTCCCGGAGGGCGTCCTTACCGTATAGTGCCTGTAGTGGGGCCGGCCCTCCACCGAGCTGTAAGTGAATCAAGAGTGCTTTTGGTAAATATATCCTACTTTATCTCCGGGGACAATAACCGAGACATATATCTTGCAGTCCGGCCCGTAGCCCTTCTCAACAGAGTTCGTCTTCGGGGGATCTTCTTGCGGAGATGATGGAGAGCGAAACGCCTCCCCTTGCCTCCCCGCCTCCTAGGGCGGACGACCCTAAGGTGTCATCACGGAGGGTTTCTCCTGATCCATCAAGGCCTGAAGGTAACCCTTCGGCCACCCGCAGTCTGGAGTATTCGTCTCCTATGGAGAGCAATAAAAAGAGTCCGGGACTGTCCAGTGGGCGACCGGACGCACTGATGAGTCTTTTGGAGAAAGAGGCTATTTCAGATGAGCATCGTACTTTAAAGGGTACGGTGGTTGAGAGGATCTCGTCCACCACAAGTGGGTTGCATGAAGCTTTTACGAGCCTGCTAAGAGGTTTTGAGGTACGCAAAGTAATATATAACAATTTTTTGATGGTACCGCACACGCTAGGTGTGCTCTATACAGATAGTAGCCCCTGAGACTCTGGTTGCTGTCCAGAGGCGGCAAATAGAGGATCGTAGTCCCAGGTAATTGTTGCACTGCTTTCATGTGCAGGCGGCTGACGGCCCAATGGCTGGCCGGACTGCTGAATTGGCCGGATTTATCCGGCAACTTGACGCTGCAGATGCTGACATCGTGCTTGTGAACAAGCGGCTTGAAGAGGCACAAGGTATGTATTTTCGGGTGGTCAACAAATATTAAGAGGAGCATGATGCTAGTATCTATAATATGCTGTGACTGCAGATGGAGCTGCCGCCGTGGAGACCCTTCGGGCGAAACTTGCCCAAGCCAAGGAACAAGCCAGGAGGAGTGATGCGGCCGCCCTAAGGGCGGCCGAAGAGTTAAGAGCCGAACAAGCTGCTCATCACCAGAGCGAAGATAAAATAGCCAAGATGGCTATTGAACTGAAGGATGCCGCCGACCGGTATGAGCTGCTTGAAAAGGAAAGCGAATCGAAAATGGTGGACCTGGAGAAAACCATTGTAGCAGCCAAGGAGACCTGCTCTAAAATCAGAGCGGCGAAGGAGGAGCTTCGCCAGGCCAAAGATATCATAGCTGGGAATCCCTTTTTGTTGCGGACGAAGTTTGGAGATCTGAAGTATGCCCCTCTGGATCAATTATGCAGTGCTACAGACGCGTATTCGGACCTGGTAGTGAGTGCTGCTGATGCGACTGAGTTCTTCAAAGATCAAAAAGATCATGAAGTGGAGAAGTTGTTCTAGTCGCAGTTCAGTGCTCCGACGCGTCTGCTGCTGTTAAATGAGCAAATGGCCGAGTGGACTAAGCTCCATAGTTTGTCCGGGCTTGCCATGAGGTCTGTCGTGGATCATCTTTGGCAGGGAGGACCAACGTCGAATCATTATTTTGGGTTAGTGCAAAGATTCCTTGGCGCTGTGCCACATATTAACGTCATAAAGAGGTCGGCGTGCATAGAGGGTGCGCGGATGGCTCTTGCCTGTGTTAAGACATATTGGGCAGGGATGGACGCCACCGCTATTGCAACCCGGGGTTCGGCCGTAGGCCAGGTCTCGTCCGAGAACTATTTTGAAGAAGTCCTAGAAGGCGCTCGTCTAATAGAGGCTCAGTGCTCGAAGAGTATCATGTTCGAGTGACATGTATCCCAATTTGTAAAAACAATGCTATTTGGCTTATAAAAGGATGTGTTTATACTTTTGCCTGAAAGTATTATGATGCCTCCTGTGTGGCCGTTTTATGTTTGTATATAACCTGAAAGTTTGCAGTCGTCGGCTTCAGCCCCCACGCATATAATGCGGGGGTGTTCAGAAAAGAACGTATTCACACTTGATCCAATGTCTTGGTCCATTAAGGAGGTGATAGCGCGGCGAACAAGGCAATCGGACTATATTGCTTTAACACTTTCACTTAGCCATAGGAGTTTGACAGTGGGGCTACTATATAGCCCCTGGTACTTTCACGCTTATCCGAATACGGTGCGCATACATACATGACCAAGAAACCGGTCATTCGTTAATGCGGAGGAATCGCAAAGATTCCGCTGAGTCCTCGAGTGGTTGACCAGTCTCGCGCTTTATCATGACAGTCAGTTTTTGGCGTTCTCTACTGAGGTGCTCATCCAGATGAACCAGGGCACAATCGTAGTAGTTCTCCCGGTGCCACCTTAGCCGATAGAGCGGAACGTACGGTAGCAAAACGCGGTAGCCGGGAAAACCCAACTATTGACCAAAGACATGATTCGAAGCTGATGCATATAAGGCCAAACTCGCGACGCTGAACACTCCCTAAGGTATTCGGTCTGTACGATGTATACTAGGCTGAGTAACGCCGTTGATAATAAGCCCTGAATTTCCAGGTACGTGCATTAGTCTGACGTGACGAAATGTCAATAATGCCAGCATCCCTCTTGGTTATGTTAAGTATCCCAAGGGTGTGAAGCAACAAGAGACAGTAAAAAAGGTTTACACATGGTCTTAATCTAAAAAGAAACCTTTGAACGAGGCCCTACTGCACGTCTGCGCCTGTGTCTTGGTTGTGCCGTATCCTGGAAGGGTGTAGCACGATGATCATCTATAAGAGAGGAAAGCCTAGGTGAAAGTTTTCGTGCGAAAAATTGGTTATTCTCAATAAACCATTAAAAATCAATCTAAAAAGATCAAGATGAACTATAGTCCTTTTTACATGTGGGAAGCCCCTAGCACCACCTATAGGGGTATATCCATCAACCCAGTTTTAAGTTTTATCTGAGCTATTATAGCTAGTGATTTGCCGGACTCGTCTAGCCGTGTCCGCGGTCGTGATGACCGATCATTTGTTCTGGTTGGAGAGGGCGTTCAGTGTTCGACTACTAAATCCACCGCACGTTCTTCCGCACGTAAGGAACATTCTATGTTTCCGCTAACTGTGATGATGCCACGTGGGTCGGGCATCTTACGCTTAAGGTAAGCGTAATGTGGTATTGCATTAAAACGAGCGAAGGCCATTCTTTCGAGTAGCGCTTGATAGCCGCTTCAGAATGGAGCGATGTCGAAGGTTAACTTTTCACTTCGGAAGTTGTTGGGAGAACCGAATACAACCTCTAGTACTAGAGAGCCCGTGCAGCGGGCCTCTGAGCCTGGTATTACTCCTTGACATGTAGTATTGCTTTGGCTGATTCTTGTCAGGTCTATCCCCATTTTGCGGACTGTGTCATGATATATCAGATTAAGACTACTGCCGCCGTCCATAAGGACTCTGGTGAGATGGTATCCGTCAATTATTGGGTCGAGTACCAAGGTGGCCGATCCTCCATGCCGGATACTAGTTGGGTGATCCCTACGATCAAAGGTGATCGGGCAGGCCGACCAGGGGTTGAGCTTGGGGGTGACATGCTCTATGGCGCATGTGTCTCGAAGTGCGCGTTTTCTCCTCCTCTTTGTTACGTGAATCATGTTCACTGTTTTGAGCTCTGGTGGGAATTTTTTCTGTCCCCCAGTGTTCGGCTGACGAGGCTCATCCTTGTATTCGCTTGGCGTCTCCCTCCCCTTGTGGTCGGCGTTTAGCCTGCCGGCCTGCTTAAAGACCCAGCAGTCCTTGTTGGTGTGGTTTGCCAGTTTGTCGGAGGTGCCATGAATCTGACATAATCTGTCTAGAATCTTGTTTAGGCTGGACGGTCCATCTCTGATGCCTTTAAATGGCTTTTTCCATTGACCGGGTTGAGAGCTCCTGAATCTGGCGTTTATCACCGTGTTGTCTGGGTTGTCTTCCTTGTTTCGGCGCTTGCTTTTATTGCATCATGGTTTTCCATTGCCATCCCTAACTTCGGATGTGCCTGGGTCGCTGGTGCCGCTAGGGCCAGCCAACTATCTTCGCCCGCGCAAAAGTGGGTCGTAAGGCTTGTTAGGGCTGCCATTGTCCTCGGTTTCTCCTGGCCGAGGTGTCTGGCGAGTCATTCGTCCCAGACACTGTGTTTGAAAGCCGCTAAGGCTTCGACGTCTGGGCAGTCGATAGTTTGATTCTTCTTAGTGAGGAATCTGTTCCAAAGCTTTCAGGCTGACTCTCCAGGCTGTTGAATTATATGACTGAGGTCGTCTGCATCTGGAGGTCGGACATAGGTCCCTTGAAAATTAGCACTAAAAGCATCTTCGAGCTCTTCCCAACTTCCAATTGAGTTTTCAGGGAGGCTCTTCAGCCAGTGCTGAGCTGGTCCTTTCAACTTGAGGGGTAAGTATTTGATGGCATGGAAATCATCTCCGCGAGCCATGTGGATATGAAGGATAAAGTCCTCAATCCAGACCCCAGGCTCTGTCGTTCCGTCGTATGCCTCTATGTTCACGGGTTTGAATCCTTCTGGAAATTCGTGATCCAGCACCTCATCGGTGAAGCATAGGGGGTGTGCGGCACCCCTGTGTTTGGATGTGCCATGATGTTCTGACGGTTGTAGTGTTCTGTTTTGGTTCTGTGCCGAAGCGCGCTTCCTAGATCCGTAGATGGATCTAGTCAGATCGACTTTTTCGTGCAAGTCCTCATGTAAATCGTGCACTGACTTATGTTCGACATCGTTAGCCGCCCTATCGCGGCCACGGGGTGGTCGATCCGGCTAATCGGTCGTTTTATTTTTCGGCTGTGTAGGCTCTAAAGCCTCGTCATCGAATTCAGTCAACAGCTTGTGCTTTGGATAGCTCTTTGTGTGGCAACTGCCACCGTGCTTTTCTTCAATGTCGAGCACTTTGTTCCATCTACTGTTGAGTGTATTTTGCGCGGCTTTAAGCCTTTGCTTCTGCTTCTTTAAACTCCTCGCGGTGGCAATAAGCCTTCTATGGAGGTTCTCTTGCTCCAAGTGCCTTTCCGGGATGATGTGTGCATCGTCGTCCGGACTGTTCTCCTCTCCGGAGACAGGTTGGTGAGCTTTGCCCTCGGCGTCGCCGTGATTGGGAAATGGTTCTGTACTATGTTCACCATCCGCTGGTTCATCCTGCTCTATCGCTGGGTCCATGTGGTCGTCGTTTGCTTTGGAGTCGCCGGGATATTATTCTTTCCTGCGTTGTTATCGCTGTTTTTCCCGATGTGGGATTTGGAGCGGCGCCTATGTCGTCGCTTTGGCTGCTTCTCGAGGGGATTACCCTCCACTGCATCCCTTCGTTCCTTGTCATTGTTTTCTTTGGGTGTATCCACCATGTATATATCGTGTGATGAAGTGGCCGTCGAGTGCCCTGTGGGCGGTGGTTCATGTTCCTCTCCTGCATCGTCGTCCATACCGTCGATGTCTTCGGAGCCGAAATTAAGCATGTCGGTTAAGTCGTCGACAGTGGCTATTAAGTGGGTGGTGGGTGGGGAATGAGTTTCTTCGTTGTCCGCTTCCCACTCAAGCCGGACATAGTTCGGCCAAGGGTCTCCTGACAAGGAGAGAGATTTCAGTGAGTTTAGCAAGTCGCCCAAGGGCGAGTGCTGGAAGATATCCACAGAGGTGAACTCCATGATCGGTGCCCAATCAGATTCGATAGGCACAGATGTGGGTGGTTCAGAGCCTGTGGCCGGGGATGAATCCAAGGGTCCGGCAACACAGGTCTCATAGGGAGTGAAGTCAGTATTCGGCTCCATCGCTGCTGAGTGTGCGGTCTCCGTGGCGGGGTCTATCCACACGTCCTTGGACGGCACGATCTGTTTCGAATCAAAGGCCGGAGTAGCCACAGGTGTGATCTCCCGAACACTGTCCGACAGTAGAGCTAAGTCATGCTTATCGAGACTGTGCGGAGCACCTGACATGGGCTTGAATCCATCGAAGATCAAGTCTCCGCGGATGTCGGCAGTGTAGTTTAAGCTTCCAAACTTGACCTGATGGCCAGGGGCGTAGCTCTCGATCTGCTCCAGACGGCCAAGCGAGTTGGCCCGCAGTACAAAGCCGCCGAATACGAAAATCTGTCCGGGGAGAAAAACCTCACCTTGGATCGCATCGTTGCCGATGATCGGAGGAGCCATCAAGCCTTATGGTGATGACACAACGGAACTCTCAATGAAAGCACCAATGTCGGTGTCAAAACCGGCGGATCTCGGGTAGGGGGTCCCGAACTGTGCGTCTAAGGCTGATGGTAACAGGAGGCAGGGGACACAATGTTTACCCAGGTTCGAGCCCTCTTGATGGAGGTAATACCCTACGTCCTGCTTGATTGATCTTGATGATATGAGTATTACAAGAGTTGATCCACCACAAGATCGTAGAGGCTAAACCCTAGAAGCTAGCCTATGATTCTCATTGTTCTTGTCCTATGGACTAAACCCTTCGGTTTATATAGACACCGGAGGGGGGTAGGGTTACACAGAGTCGGTTACAAGGGAGGAGATCTACATATCCGAATTGCCAAGCTTGCCTTCCACACAAAGGAGAGTCCCACCCGGACACGGGACAAAGTCTTCAATCTTATATCTTCGTAGTCCAACTGTCCGGCCAAAGTATATAGTCAGGTTGTTCGAGGACCCCCTAATCCAGGACTCCCTCATCTGCTGTCGGTGTCAAAACTGGCGGATCTCGGGTAGGGTGTCCTCGGACAGCCGGACTATATACTTTGGCCGGACTGTTGGACTATGAAGATACAAGATTGAAGACTTCGTCCCGTGTCCGGGTAGGACTCTCCTTTGCATGGAAGGAAAGCTTGGAAATTCGGATATGTAGATCTCCTCCCTTGTAACCGACTCTGTGTATCCCTAACCCCCTCCGGTGTCTATATAAACCGGAGGGTTTAGTCCATAGGACAATAACAATCATAATCATAGGCTAGCTTCTAGGGTTTAGCCTCTACGATCTCGTGGTAGATCAACTCTTGTAATACTCATATCGTCAAGATCAATCAAGTAGGAAGTAGGGTATTACCTCCATCAAGAGGGTCCAAACCTGGGTAAACATTGTGTCCCGCGCCTCCTGTTACCATCAGCCTTAGACGCATAGTTCGGGACCCCCTACCCGAGATCCGTCGGTTTTGACACCGACATTGGTGCTTTCATTGAGAGTTCCACTATGCCGTCACGATAAAGGCTTGATGGCTCCTTCGATCATCGGCAATGATGCGATCCAGGGTGAGTTTTTTCTCCCCGGACAGATCTTCGTATTCGGCGGCTTCGTACTGCGGGCCAACTCGCTTGGCCATCTGGAGCAGATCGAGAGCTATGCCCCTGGCCATCAGGTCAGGTTTGGAAGCTTGAACTATACTGCCGACATCCACGGAGACTTGATCTTCGACGGATTCGAGCCCATGTCAGGTGCGCCGCATAGTCACGACGAGCATGACTTAGCTCTGCCGCCGGACGGTGTTTGGGAGATCACACCTGTGGCTACTCCGGCCCTCTATCCGAGCAGATCGTGCCGTCCGAGGATGGGTGGATAGCCCCCGCCATGGAGGACACACACTCAGCGATGATAGAGTCAAATACTGACTTCACCTCCTATGAGACCTGTGTTACCGGACCCTCGGATTTGTCCCCGGCCACAGGCTCCGAACCGCTTGCGTCCGTGCCTATCGAATCTGACTGGGCACCGACTATGGAGTTTACCTCCGCGGATATCTTTCAGCACTTGTCTTTGGGCGACGTGCTAAATTCATGGAGGTCTCTCTCCTTGTTAGGAGACCCTTGGCCGAACTATGTCTGGCTTGAGTGGGGAGCGGACGACAAAATTCATTCCCCACCCACCACCCACTTAATAGCCACTGTCGATGACTTAACTGGCATGCTTGATTTCCACTCCGAAGACATTGACGATATGGACGACGATGCAGGAGAAGAACAGGAACCACCGCCCACAGGACGCTGGACAACCACCTCATCATATGATATATACATGGTGGACACCCCCAAAGAAAGCAATGGCAATAGGGCAACGGAGGATAATCCCCTCGAGAAGCAATCTAAGCACCGGCGTCATCGACGCCGCTCTAAACCCCGCCATAGCAAAAGCAGCGATACCGACACAAGAGAGAATAATGCTGCGGACAGTGCCGAAGATGAAGACAATCCCCTCCAGCCAGGCTTCGAGCGGGAGGATGGGCATACGAGCCCTAAGGAACAGGCGACAGACGGAGAATAAGGGGATGAAAACTACATGCCCCTCTCCGAAGACAAAGCGAGCCTCGGTGATGAAGAATTCATCGTGCCTGATGATCCCGTCGAGCAGGAGCGCTTCAAGCGCCGGCTTATAGCCACAACAAAAAGCCTGAAGAAAAAGCAGCAGCAGCTTCAAGCTGATCAAGATCTTCTAGCGGATAGATGGACCAAGGTCCTGGCAGCCGAGGAACACGAACCCGAGCGCCCAACCAAAAGTTACCCAAAGCGTAGGTTGCTACCCCAACTCGAGGAGGAAGCATTAAAGCCTACACTGTCAGCGTATGATGCGGCTGACGGTCCACCTCGTGGCCGATACAAAGCGGCATATCAGCCCAAAGTCCAGCCCGCACCTCGTCGCACGTCAAACAAAAACACCAAGGCTCGGGGCTACACGCAGGACCCGCGAGACGTATTGGAAAACAAAGCAGGACATACAAGATCGATCTACGGATCACAGGGGCGCGCCCCAACGCGTGACGTAGAATGTCACGCCGGATATACTGAAAGCAAATCCGGCTGGGCCGAATACAACAGACAAGACTCGTACGAACTATGTTGTGATATAGCCCGGCACAGAGGCGCCGCACACCCCCTATGCTTCACCGACGAAGTAATGGATCACGAATTCCCAGAAGGGTTTAAACCCGTAAACATTGAATCATATGATGGTACAACAGACCCCGCGGTATGGATTGAACATTTCCTCCTCCACATCCATATGGCCCGCGGTGACAATCTACATGCCATTAAGGACCGGCTCGGCATTGGCTGAATAGCCTGCCGGCAAACTCCATTGGCAGTTGGGAGAACATGGAAGATGCATTCCTTGACAACTTCCAGGGCACTTATGTGCGACCACCGGATGCTGATGACTTGAGTCACATAACCCAATAGCCTGGAGAGTTAGCCAGGAAATTATGGACTCAATTTCTAACTAAAAAGAACCAAATTGTTGATTGTCCGGATGCCGAGGCCTTAGCGGCATTTAAACATAACATCCGTGACGAGTGGCTCGCCCGACACCTCGGCCAAGAGAAGCCAAAGTCCTTGGCAGCCCTCACAACACTCATGACCCGCTTTTGTGCGGGTGAGGATAGCTGGCTGGCTCGCAGCAACAACACATCTAAAAATCCTGGCAATTCAGATGCCAGAGATAGCAACGGCAAGCCACGTCGTAACAGACACAAGCGCCACAACAACGGTGACAACGTCGAAGACACGACAGTCAATGCCGGATTAAGTGGCTCTAAATCCGGCCAGCAGAAAAAGCCGTTCAAAAGAAGCAATTCGGGCCCATCTAGTTTGGACCGCATACTCGATCGCTCGTGCAAAATTCACGGCACCCCCGATAAACCAGCCAACCGCACCAACAGAGAATGCTGGGTGTTCAAACAGGCTAGCAAGTTGAATGCCGAAAACAAGGAAAAGGGGCTGCATAGCGACAACGAGGAGGAGCCTCGGCCGCCGAACACAGGAGGACAGAAGAAATTTCCTCCCCAAGTGAAAACAGTGAATATGATATACGCAACCCATATTCCTAAGCGGGAACGGAAGCGTGCACTAAGGGACGTCTATGCGATGGAGCGAGTCGCCCCAAAGTTCAACCCATGGTCTTCTTGTCCGATCACTTTCGATCGCAGGGACCACCCTACCAGTATCCTTCATGGTGGTTCTGCCGCATTGGTCCTTGACCCCATCATCGACGGATTTCACCTCACTCGAGTCCTTTTGGACGGTGGCAACAGCCTGAACCTGCTCTATCAGGATACAGTGCACAAAATGGGTATCGACCCCTCGATGATCAAACCCACAAAAACCACCTTTAAAGGTGTCATACCAGGTGTAGAGGCCTGTTGCACGGGCTCAATCACACTGGAAGTGGTCTTCGGATCCCCGGACAACTTCCGAAGTGAGGAGTTGATCTTCGATATCGTCCCCTTCCGAAGTGGCTATCACGCACTGCTCGGACGAACCGCATTCGCCAGATTCAATGCGGTACCGCATTTTGCATACCTCAAGCTCAAAATGCTAGGACCTCGCGGGGTTATAACAATTCATGGAAACACAGAACGCTCGCTTCATATGGAGGAGCACACTGCAGCCCTCGCAGCAGAAGTAGAAAGCAGCCTTCTGAGGCAAACCGCCAATTCGGCGATAAAGCCCCTCGACACCTTCAAGCGAGTCCGGAGTACCCTCAACAGGATCGCCCGGCACGTTCTGAGCTCGCCTAGCAATCCATCCTCTGTCCCAGTCCCAGTCAAGCGGCGAAATTTTCTCCACGTGTACATAATTACGCACTCAAGATACCATGGTCATAGGCGGAGGCACGGCTATGGCACGGCCCACAATGCAGCTCAACCGCCTCAGGACCAGTATATCTTTATCATTTTCTTCCTTTCAGGACCCTATTCTCTGAAGGCCCTCTCCGATACCCTGATCATCGGACCCATCACCGGAAGGAAACACCAAGGAAGCAAGAAGCTTTGACGTACAAGGGAATTCCTAGGTGGTCTCTGATAACGATCGCTATACCTGTTTTACATACCCACACGCAGCTCGCCCTTGGATAAGACATGTCAAATAGTCCTATTTTTGCTTATTGCACTACTTGTATACATACGCTTTGACGTATCATTTAAATAACAATGCATAGCGTTAGCTTATTATTGCTTTTTTTCCCTGTCTGCTCATTTACGACAAATTGCAACCGTACATTCTGGTATGTCGAGTGCGCCAGGGGCTTCAGTGTACCCCATAACACGGCAAGAAAAGTCCGAACACTTTCGACAGTGCGGCACCCCAAACTTATAGCATTATATGCATCAACTCTGAATCATGTCTTGGGTCAATAGTTGGGTTTGCCCGGCTACCATGTTTTGGTACCTTACGTTCCGCTATATCGGCTAAGGTAGCACTGGGAGAACTATTGCGATTGTGTCTCGGTTCTTCCGGATGAGCACCTCAGTAGAGAAAGCTGAAAACTGACTGTCATGATACGGCAAGAGCTGGTCGCTGTTCGAGAGGTCTCAAATCCTTAAAGATTTTTTCTGCTTTGGGCAAGGAATTGGCCTTGTCCGATTTAGGCGTATATAGCGCCCCAAGTTCGGCCTTCCGAATACTAGGGGCTTCGCCGAAATTTAAAATTGTAGACTTCTATGGCTAAGTGAGAGTGATAAAGCTGAATAGTCCGATTGCCTTGTTCGCTGCGCTAAACACCTCCTTAAAACGACCAATTTTTTTGGATAAAGATTGTTTAAGATTTATGCCGAACACCTCAGTACTAGTTACATGGGGGCAGAAGCCGACGACTAGCCAACTCTCATATTTTATAAACAGCCGCACAGAAGGTAATATTTTAAATCACCAAGCGTTATATAGCGCACATGAACTCGTTTTCATATTATAGGATCACATGAGTATATTCATTCAAATATTACATCCTTAGCACATTCCTCCGCCACAAGGTGGGCACCCTTCAGGACACTGTCATAATACTTTTCGGGGTGGCGATGCTCCTTGCCCTCCGGTGGCCCCTTCTTCACCAGCTTTCCGGTGTCCATCTTCGCCTACTGCACTTTCGCACGGGCAAAGGCTCTATGCGCACCTTCAATGCAGACGGACCGCTTTATGACTTCAAGCCATGGGCAGGCATTCACAAGCCACTTTACGAGGCCGAAGTAGCTGCCAGGCAGGGGCTCGCTAGGCCACATCTGGACTATGAGACCCTTCATGGCCAGTTCGGCCGCCTTGTGAAGCTCGACCAGTTGCTTCAGCTGGCCGCTCAAGGGCATCAGATGTTTGGTCCCAGTATATTGCGACCAGAACAACTTTTCCGTCGAGCTCCCTTCCTCGTCCCGGTAGAACTCCGCGGCATCCGATACGCTGCTGGGTAGATCTGCGAACGCTCCTGGAGAGCTCCGAATTTGGGTAAGTAAAAGGAAAGTTTCCTTCACATGCTTGCTTTGCATAATAAATGCCTTACCCGCCGCTATCTTCTTAACCGCCTGAATCTCCTGGAGGGCCTTTTGAGCCTCGGCCTTGGCATTTTGTATGTTCTCGAGGGCCTTCGCAAGCTCGGACCCCTGCGTCTTATAGAGTCACGCTCCAAGAACTCGTATTTTTTGACGAAATCCTGGAGCTCTTGCTGAACCTCGCCGACTCGGGCCTCTTGCTTCTCGCGCTTGATGCGCTCCTGGGCCGCTCTGTCTTCGGCCTCGTACATCGTTTTCTTCAGGGCCGCCACTTCGGTCATGGCCCCTAGCAAAATTCATGATGATCCCATGATCTAGTAACCACTTTCTTTTTTTTCTTTATCAATATACAGACGGGGTATCACTTACCTTTGTTCTCTTTGAGATGCCTCTTGGTAAGGCCGAGCACTTCCTCGAACCGCTCAAGGTCCCGCTCAAGCCTGCTTATTCACATAGACATATTCTGATTAGACTCCTGTGATTATTATTTGATCCTCTGTTCGGCCTTTCTTTGCGAACACCAAACAGAGCATCAGGGGCTACTGTCTATACTATGATATTTTCTCATAATTTGATTACTTACCTCAAAGCCTGCTAGGAGGCTGGCACAGGCTTCGGCCAGTCCGCTTTTGGCGGACCGAACCTTCTCAACCACCGCACTCATGATAGTGCGGTGCTCTTCGTTAATGGAAGCGCCGCGAAGCGCTTCCAGCAAGTTGTCCGATGCCTCTGGATGGACAAAGGCCATCGACATAGGTGGCTCGCCCCCCTTAGCAAGGGGTCGCGTGACAATATTCGGAACCACTGGAGGTTCCAACGCAGTATCCGGTTGGGGGCCAAACTTGCTGCGGCCCCCGTCAGTAGAGCCCACGGGAGTCTTGCCCCCCATGCGCCCGGTCGGTGCCCTTTGAGACAACACCTCGATGTCGTCCGTGGGCTGGGGGAGGTGGCTTTCGGGAGTGAATCACTGTTCATCGCCGACTGGCCCAAAGACTCATCCAAAGAGGATACGTCGATATGGGCTTTGGAGGGACTGCATGATCATGTTTGACATGATAAGAAGTAATAAAACAAAACATACCAGAACTATTATAGTATCCGGATACTTATGACTTCACTAGGGGCTTGTCCCTGGGCAGCCACTCCTCGTCGCTGTGAGCGACTGTTCTGGAGTAGTACGGAAGGAGGGTCCTTCCCTTCGGCCTCCCCAGATGGGGCGGCCTTCCTTTTCTTGTCTCCCACGGCTGGGGGGAGAACTTTCCTCTTCCTCCTCCTCATTTTCGTGGGAGGAGTGCGTCTCGGTGTTTTCGGATGATGAGTCCGATACAACCTTGTGCCGGAGACCTTTTCTGGTCCCCGCGGCCTTCTTCTTGGCCTTATTCTCCGGCGCCTCATAGGGTGTCGGAACCAGCATCTCCGTTAAGAGAGCCCTTAATGGATCTTTAGGCAGTGGGGCCGGACAATCGATCTGCTCCGCTGTCGCTACCCAGTCCTGTTAAAATGGCATGGAGGCTCAGATCCCTCACATGATTATACTGGGGAAAGGAACATCTTATGAGATATAAAGAGCTTACCGGATTGGCAGGGCGCTTTGCACTGAGTCCGCGATCCTCGGTCAGGGGAGGAGGTACCTCGGCGGCCTTGAACTGCACCGTCCAGACGTCTTGGTGCGTTGTGTCAAAAAGCTCTCGCAGCATTTGGTGCTTGGCCGGGTCGAACTCCCACATATTGAATGCCCGTCTTTGACACGGAAGGATCCGGCGGAACAGCATGACCCGAACCATGTTGACAAGCTTGATTTTCTTGCTTATCATATTTTTAACATAGTTCTGGAGTCCGGTCAGCTCCACCGATGAACCCCAGGATAGGCCCTTCTCTTTCTAGGAGGTGAGATGCATGGGGATGCCGGATCAAAATTCGAGGGCCGCCATCCAGTTGGTGTCGCGCGGCTCGGTGATGTAGAACCACCCCGATTGCCACCCCTTCACGGTCTCCACATAGGAGCCTTCGAGCTAGGTGACGTTGGGCATTTTGCCCACCATGGCGCCTCCGCACTCCGCTTGCTGGCCGACCACCATCTTCGGTTTCATGTTGAAGGTCTTTAGCCACAGGCTGAAGTGGGGCTTGATGCTGAGGAAGGCCTCGCACACGACGATAAACGCCGAGATGTTGAGGATGACATTGGGGGCCAAATCATGGAAGTCCAGCCCGTAGTAGAACATGAGCCCGCGGACAAATGGGTGGAGGGGAAATCCCAGCCCGCGGACGAAGTGGGTAAGGAATACAACCCTCTTGTGGGGTCCTGGAGTAGGGACGATCTGCCCCGCATTTGGGAGCCGGTGCGTGATGTCTGCGGCTAGATATCCGGCTTCCTGGAGCTTCATAATGTTCTCCTCCGTAATGAAGGAGATCATCCACTTGCCTCCCGCTCCGGACATGTTTGGAATGGCTTTGCGGAGAAAATGAGAACTTGGGCGCTGGAGATCGAGTGCGCGAGAATGGATGGGTAGGGGAAGAAGAAGGCGTGGGTGAAAAAGAGGAGTCCTTGTCCCTTTATAAAGGCAGTAGAACCTGTGCGCCTCCCTACTTGCCCCATAAAATCGCTTATTCCCCAAGCGCCGCAATTGATGGCGCGGTTGGGTTACCCATATCCGTATTGATGAGAATCCCGTGATAAGGGGAACATGATCTCTGCTTTGACAAGACGTGACAATAAAACCGCCTCACAACACGTGAAGTGGCAGGCAGGGAAAAATGGTTCGTAATGACAAGGCCACGACAGGACGTCATGTAACGAAAAGTTGTCACCAGATTAGATTTGTGGAATAATATGCTCTCTACGGTGGTAGGTGGAATTTGTTTTACAGAGCCAGACACGGTCCTTGTTTTCAAAATCTTCTATGGAGTATTCGGAGGAGGAACCCGCCTTGCAATGCCGAAGACAATCTGCGCACCGGACTCACCGTCATTGAAGCCTGGGTCAGGGGCTACTGAGGGAGTCCTGGATTAAGGGGTCCTCGGACAGCCGGACTATATACTTTGGCCGGACTGTTGGACTATGAAGATACAAGATTGAAGACTTCGTCCCATGTCCGGGTAGGACTCTCCTTTGCGTGGAAGGCAAGCTTGGCAATTCGGATATGTAGATCTCCTCCCTTGTAACCGACTCTGTGTAACCCTAACCCCCTCCAGTGTCTATATAAACCGGAGGGTTTAGTCCGTAGGACAATAACAATCATAATCATAGGCTAGCCTCTAGGGTTTAGCCTCTATGATCTCGTGGTAGATCAACTTTTCTAATACTCATATCATAAAGATCAATCAAGTAGGAAGTAGGGTATTACCTCCATCGAGAGGGCCCGAACCTGGGTAAACATTGTGTCCCCCGCCTCCTGTTACCATCAGCCTTAGAGGCACAGTTCAGGACCCCCTACCTGAGATCCACTGGTTTTGACACAGACAGCCGCCTCGTTGCTTCCTTGATGTCCACTCCAAGTCTCCTGGGTTGCATTTGTTCCAAAAATAACTCTCCCAAAGGTTTCATTCCGTTTGATATGCCTTTTCTGCGAAACACTGAAATAGGCAAAAAAGAACAATTTGCACTGGGCCTTTGGTTAGTAGGTTAGTGCCAAAAATAATATAAAAAGGTATATTAAAGCCCATTAAACATCCAAAATAGATAATATAATAGCATGGAACAATCAAAAATTATAGATATGTTGGAGACGTATCATTGAACGTCTTCGCGAGACAACCGATCCAAGTACCGAGCGTATGGCACCTCCGCGATTAGCATACGTTCAGCTTGATGACATCCCTCGAACTGTTGATCCAGTTGAGATTGAGAGAGAGTTTCGTCAGCACGATGACGTGGCGACAGTGATGATGAAGTTACCGGCGCAGGGCTTCGCCTAAGCACTACGACGATATGACCGAGGTGTGTAACCGTGGAGGAGGGCACCGCACATGGCTAAAAGAATACTTGGTGTGCCTTTGGGGTGCCCCACTCCCACGTTTATAAAGGGGGGAGGAGAGGTGGCCGGCCCAAGGGGGGCACGCCAGGTGTGGGAAGTCCTACTAGGACTCCCTAGTCCAAGTAGGATTCCCCTCTCCTTTTTCCTTTTTTGGAATAGCAAAGAGGGAAGGAGAGGAGTAGGAGAGGGAAAGGGGGGCGCCGCCCCCACCCCTTGTCCAATTCGGACTAGGCAAGGGGGCACGCGCCACCTCCCTGGCCGGCCCTCTCTCCTGCACTAAGGCCCATGTATGGCCCATTAACTCCCCCCGGGGGGGTGTCCGGTAACCCCCGGTGCTCCGAAACTCATCTGATACGACCCGAACCATTCCGGTGTCCGAATGTAACCTTCCAATATATGAATCTTTACCTCTCGACCATTTTGAGACTCATCATCATGCCCGTGATCTCATCTGGGACTCCGGACAAACTTCGGTTCTTCAAAACACATATAATTCATAATACAAATCGTCATCGAACGTTAAGCGTGCGGACCCTGCGGATTCGAGAACTATGTAGACATGACCGATGCACATCTCCGGTCAATAACCAATAGCGGAACATGGATGCTCATATTGGTTCCTACATATTCTACGAAGATCTTTATCGGTCAAACCGCATAACGACATAAGTTGTTCCCTTTGTCATCGGTATGTTACTTGCCCGAGATTCGATCATCGGTATCATCATACCTAGTTCAATCTCATCACCGGCAAGCCTCTTTACTCATTCTGTAACGCATCATCTCGTAACTAACTCATTAGTCACATTGCTTGCAAGGCTCATAGTGATGTGCATTACCAAGAGGGCCCAGAGATACCTCTCTGATACACTGAGTGACAAATCCTAATCTCGATCTATGCCAACTCAACAAACACCATTGGAGACACCTGTAGAGCATCTTTATAATCACCCAGTTACATTGTGATGTTTGATAGTACACAAGGTGTTCGTCCGGTATTCGGGACTTGCATAATCTCATAGTCTGAGGAACATGTATAAGTCATGAAGAAAGCAATAGCAGAAAAACTAAACGATCATTATGCTAAGCTAACATATGGGTCTTGTCCATCACATCATTCTCTAATGATGTGACCCCATTCGTCAAATGATAACACATGTCTATGGGTAGGAAACTTAACCATCTTTGATTAACGAGCTAGTCAAGTAGAGGCATACTAGGGGCACTCTGTTTGTCTATGTATCCACACATGTACTAAGTTTCCGGTTAATACAATTCTAGCATGAATAATAAACATTTATCATGATATAAGGAAATATAAATAACAACTTTGTTATTGCCTCTATGGCATATTTCCTTCAGAAGCCCCCTCAATGCAACCGGAAGCAGTTGCGTCATAATCACGTGGAAGTCATGAGACTTTAGGTTCTGGAACTTTTTCTCTGCCATATTTATTCCCTTTATATTCGAAGAGAAGACAGACAGGACCTTCATACTGAGCAGGAATTCAAAGAAGATTTCTTTCTCTTCTTTGGTAAGAGCGTAGCTGGCATGACCCTGATGTATGCAGATACGTCTCCGTCGTATCTACTTTTCCAAACACTTTTGCCCTTGTTTTGGACTCTAACTTGCATGATCTGAATGGAACTAACACGGACCGACGTTGTTTTCAGCAGAATTGCCATGGTGTTATTTTTGTGCAGAAATAAAAGTTCTCGAATTGACCTGAAAATCAACGGAGAATTATTTTCAAATATATAAAAAATACTGGAAGAAAAGAATCCACGTCAGGGGGGCCTCCACCTGTCCACGAGGGTGGGGGTGCGCCCTACCCCCTAGGCGCGCCCCCTGCCTCATGGGCCCCCTAACGCTCCACCGACCTCAACCTTGACTCCATATATTCACTTTCGGGGATAAAAAAATCAGAGAGAATGATTCATCGCGTTTTATGATATGGAGCCACCGCCAAGCCCTAAACTCTCTCGGGAGGGCTGATCTGGAGTCCATTCAGGGCTCCGGACAGGGGAATCCGTCGCCATCGTCATCATCAACCTTCCCCCATCACCAATTTCATGATGCTCACTGCCGTGCATGAGTAATTCCATCGTAGGCTTGTTGGACGGTGATGGGTTGGATGAGATTTATCATGTAATAAAGTTAGTTTTGTTAGGGTTTGATCCCTAGTATCCACTATGTTCTGAGATTGATGTTACTATGACTTCGCTATGCTTAATGCTTGTCACTAGGGCCTGAGTGCCATGATTTCAGATCTGAACCTATTATGTTTTCATCAATATATGAGAGCTCTTGATCCTATCTTGCAAGTCTATAGTCACCTATTATGTGTTATGATCCATTAACCCCGAAGTGACAATAATCGGGATACTTACTGGTGATGACCGTAGTTTGAGGAGTTCATGTATTCATTATGTGTTAATGCTTTGGTCCGGTACTCTATTAAAAGGAGGCCTTAATATCCCTTAGTTTCCGTAAAGACCCCGCTGCCACAGGAGGGTAGGACAAAAGATGTCATGCAAGTTCTTTCCATAAGCACGTATGACTATATTCGGAATACATGCCTACATTACATTGATGAACTAGAGCTAGTTCTGTGTCACCCTAGGTTATGACTGTTACATGATCGATCGCATCCGGCATAATTCTCCATCACCGATCCATTGCCTACAAGTTTTTCATATATTGTTCTTTGCTTATTTACTTTTCCATTGCTACTGTTACCATCACTATAAAACCCATAAATATTACTTTTGCTACCGTTACTTTTGCTATCGTTACCACTACTATCATATTACTTTGCTACTAAATACCTTGCTGCAGATATTAAGTTTCCAGGTGTGGTTGAATTGACAACTCAGTTGCTAATACTTGAGAATATTCTTTGGCTCCCCTTGTGTCGAATCAATAAATTTGGGTTGAATACTCTATCCTCAAAAACTGTTGCGATCCCCTATACTTGTGGGTTAACAAGACTATTTTCTGGCGCCGTTGCCGGGGAGCATAGCTCTATTCTTTGAGTAACTTGGGATTTATATCTGCTTATCACTATGAAGAACTTGAAAGATCCAAGAACCAAGATTTTTCCCTCAACTACGAGGGGAGGTAAGGAACTGCCATCTAGCTCTGCACATGATTCACCTTCTGTTTTGAGTAAGCTTGCGATAAACCTGCTTCTGCTATTAATTCTGATATGTCGCATGTTATTGATGATGCCACTTCTGCTATGCATGATACTTATGATGAAACTACTTCTATGCTTGATACCACTATGCCACTTGGTGAATTTCTTGATGAACAACTTGCTAGGGCTAGAGAGAATGAAATTATTGAAATTGATAATATTGATGAAAGTGATCATGAAGATTCCCCCCTAGATATGAATTGCTTGTTGTTCCTGAGGGTTATTGTCGGTGTCAAAACCGGCGGATCTCGGGTAGGGGGTCCTGAACTGTGCGTCTAGGCAGATGGTAACAGGAGGCAGGGGACACGAAGTTTTACCCAGGTTCGGGCCCTCTTGATGGAGGTAAAACCCTACGTCCTGCTTGATTAATATTGATGATATGGGTAGTACAAGAGTAGATCTACCACGAGATCAGAGAGGCTAAACCCTAGAATCTAGCCTATGGTATGATTGTATGTTGTCCTACGGACTAAAACCCTCCGGTTTATATAGACACCGGAGAGGGCTAGGGTTACACAAGGTCGGTTACAAAGGAGGAGATATACATATCCGTATTGCCTAGCTTGCCTTCCACGCCAAGTAGAGTCCCATCCGGACATGAGACGAAGTCTTCAATCTTGTATCTTCATAGTCCAACAGTCCGGCCAAAGGATATAGTCCGGCTGTCCGGAGACCCCCTAATCCAGGACTCCCTCAGTAGCCCCCGAACCAGGCTTCAATGACAATGAGTCCGGCGCGCAGTGTTGTCTTCGGCATTGCAAGGCGGGTTCTTCTCCAAGTTTCAAGTGTTCGTAAGCAGTGTCCGGCTCCATAAATGTTGAACCTCTTGGCTTCTGTGCCCAATAAAGGCTTTCTCCCACGCGTCGAACGAATACGAGGCACCAGGGCGTTTTTACCTTCACCCCCTAGCCAGATAAATAAATTGTCTATTAAAGGAATGGGGATTCCTAGATCTGATCCATACCATCCTCCCCCAACGAGAGTTCATCAGAGCGTGTTTCGGGAAGACCCATTCTAGCATGGCCGACCTCCGCAGCTCCTCCTCCCGCCCCCGCAGCCCTAAGCCCGGTGATTGGGACAGGTGTTCAGTCCCGCATAGTCGATTAGTCGAGCTGCAGACTAAGGGATTTCTCCCTCCGGCGTATATGGTGCCCGTTCGAGCCGGGCTCGCCACCTACAATGGCGGGGCGCAAGCGGAGAGCCTTCCTTGTCCCTCCATGGGGGAATGGGTCTGCCTTGTTCCTTATTTACTAAGGGGACATGGATTTCCAATTCATCTGTTCCTCCACGGGCTCCTGGAGTTCTACGGTCTCCAATTACACAATCTCACCCCTGCCTCCATTCTACATATCGCCGGCTATGTTGCTCTCTGTGAGTTGTTCCTGGGCTGCGAGGCTCACTTCGAGCTGTGGAAAAGGCTATTCTGCCTTGTCCCTCGCACAAAGAGGGAATCACTTTATCAAGTGGGCAGAGCCGAAATATGGCGCATTGCCAATACTGGATACCTGTCCGGTACCCCGAAGAAGCCGTCCGAAGTCTGGCCTTCAGAATGGTTTTATATGGAGGACGTCCCGCTTCCGGACCCTGTTCGGCAGGGTCTTCCTGAGTTCAACAATGCTCCTCTGAAGAAGCGCCAAAGTTGGCGCCCACGGAGGCCCCAGGCGGAAGACAACGGAGAAGTCCTCTATCTGATGAACCGGATCAAAGCACTGGCTCGATCAGGATTGACAATAATTGAAGTTATATCGATTTGCATAATGCGAGGAGTACAACCACTTCAATATCGTGGGCACCCCTTGTGGTGTTATAACGGGGCGGATGACGCCACCCGCTGCGGGCGTAAGGGTCCGGACAATGCTGCCGCTCTAGCGAAGATTCTGTCCGAACTGTTCAAGGGTGAGGAAGAGGAGTTCACCCGTATCAAGCCACGGGATGGATTTTCCATGTACAATCCTCCAAGCTGGGTAAGTTATATCTCCCTGCTCCCATTTTTCCCGCATTCTTAGTCGTAAGTATTCACCTTGCCACTTTGCGGCAGGAATTGTGAAAAGCCATAAAGGAGGTCAGTAGCCCTTCTCCACAACCAGAGGACCCTGACCAGGCCCTCGATTCCGGACTTGAAGAAGATCTGGTTATCTCCGTGGAACTAATAGACCGACAGTTCTATCAGTTAAGCTGCGACGATGCCCTGGTGGCCATTACAGCCGACTATCCCGGACTGCTCCCTGCATCGCAGGTAACAAAAATCAAAAAGTCCCAACTCCAAAACTAGGATCCCCTTTTAGGCACTTCACCTACCATATACACATGGCATCTTTTATAGGGAAGGCATTCGGGACGCCCTGCTGAACCCGCAACAACTCGCCAACAAGAGGCACCGAGGCCGGGTAGGCCAAAAAGGAAGGCGGTCAGGACGGAGACGCCGGCGCAAAGGTATAGGAAAAACCCCGCTCCGTGATTGTCGTCTTTCTCAAAATGTAATGACGCCCACATTTCTTTAACAGAAAGAACGCTCGCCGGAATATGTCCGGCGATGCTACCAATCAAGCTTCCACCAGTCGGGCGCCAGGACCGGACATGGAGGCGGAAGGCGATATGGGGCAGGCGCCGGATAACCCCCCTACAGAGGATGCGGATAGATTATCCACTACAAACTCAGAAGTGGATAGCGCGATGAATCATAGGCGCCACCGGGCCATACTCTGCGACGCTTGTTTCTCACCAGAGGCGTTCGATGCCTTTAATTCTGGAGAGGCGTACCTCCGTGCTGCTCAAGATGGTCTAGACAGAGCCACGGATCAGTATGTAAAGGATGTACGGGTGAGTAAATCTGACAATTTATATGTATCAGTAGCCCCTGAGACTTGAAACATTTAGCAGAACCGATTTAAGGATCATCTTTAATGTGCAGGTTCTTACAGAGAAGAATACTAGGCTGTCCCAGGAGCTGGAGGAATGCAAGACCCAACTGGGGGCCGCTCTTGCCGCATTGCAGGAACAGAAAAAGCCTCCCGCTGGTAACATTTACTTTAAAGAATGGTGGTTACCATATAGTGTGCGGCGTGTCTGCAGATCTAACAATTGATTTTGCAGATGAGTCCGCAGAAAGACTTAGTCGCGAGGCCAACGCATCTATGTGGTAGCTTGAGAGGGGTTGAGCGGGACGAGAGACGCGATGTTTTACCCAGGTTCGGCCCCTCATGGTGGAGGTAAAAGCCTACATCCTGCTTCATTGATATTGATGATGATGACCACGGTTACAAAAGTGCTCTTATGTCGAGAGCTATTGTCTAAACCTAACTTGTCCAGCTTCTGGAACTTGTGAATCTTGTCCCCTTTTGGGGAGCCCCGCCCCTCCTTATATATGTTGGAGGGGCGGGTTACATGTAGAGTCCTATTAGGATTAGGACTAGCCTATCTCTAATACAAACCAGATACAAGTCTAGGTCTTAGTTCCTTGTAAGATAAATGTTCCTCATGCCTTTCCTCTTAAATCGGCCCACCATTAACCTAAACCGGCCTACTGGTCCTTGGGCCTTGTCATGCATCTGGAATACGCGCCGGGTCACCAATGAATCTTCAGGCTCGTGAATCGTCATACCAGTGAACCGCTAGACACATAAATCGCCAGATACGTAAACCGCCAATCCTCTGGCGGTTTACCAATGAAACGCCTAGTCCGGCCGGGTTATACTTCCGTCCGGTTTACGCCGTGGGGTATATCCCCGACATTAGCCCCCAAGTTTAGCTTGGATTTATCCATGGTAAACTTATGTTGCAAAATAAACACAAGAACAAATTTGACAGGTTGTGCTACGGGTTAAGAATTCTTGTAAATCGGTACCTGATCACCCTTAAGTCCTTGTTATTTCCTCCTTCTGGGAAGTCCGGGTCAACAGACCAGCTTCATAATCAATTTGCCGACATTGGTTTGTCACCGAGAAATATTGTGAAGAATAACTCCTTTGACTCAGCTCCCAAAGCGCCGGTTTAAGAAATATGGGTCTTTGAAATACTTATCTGATATTCAGCCGGTTTGAAGATGTAAAACTTGCCGGTTTAATATTACCAAAATGGCCGGTTTATAAATATTGATGGCACCGGGTCATAATTGTTGTCGACACCGGGTCATGTAATTGATCTTCCTGATTTGCTCAAAACTGATAAAATGAAGATGTTCTTCCTTTATATGCATAATACCTGTAGCCCCCCAAGTCTTAAGAGGAGAACATAGTGATAACTTAAGACTTGCTCCAATAAGTGTTTCAACCTTGAAGAAATCCGGTTTGTTCATCTCAATCATATAAATTGAGTACTCCATATATGTAGCCCCCATGTGCCGGGTTGTCATGCTTGCAAGAACCTGGGACTTGTAATTGCTTATAAAAACTTCAATCAGTGTAACCCCCAAGGGCCGGGTCATTATGCAATAATGAGCAGGAACTTTGTAAATATAATTATGTAGAATTTAGCAGTGATGTGTAGCCCCAAGGGCCGGCTTAGTAAGATAATACTGAATAGGGACTTGATCTATACTTAAATGAAAATAACATCTTATAATGTAGCTTCCATCGTAGGGCTTGAACCCACGTCCACAAGGTTAAGAGCTTTGTGCTTTACCAACTGAGCAATGGATCCTTCAATATTATAGAGGAAAACTTGTGTATCTTGAATAGTTGACAGGAGCAATTGGTAGCCCCCAAGGGCCGGCTCATTATAATATGATGAGTTGGGTCTTCAATAAGACTAGTAAAAATGACTTTGCATTAGCCCCCAAGTGTCATGATGCATGCTTGCAGTGACATGAGACTTGCATGTAATCTCGATTTGAATAATGTAGCCCCCAAGTGCCGGGTTGTAAGCCTGCAGTGACTCGGGACTATTCCTTTTATTGTAGAATAAATCATATCCTTTGATAAAATAATAGACATTGCGCTAAAGCGACTTTGAAAACTTAATAATACCGGTTATTAATAACCATAAAAATCCAGCCATGTTGGCTATTCAAAATAATATAATCCAGTGAAAACCTTATTCATTCAATATCATAATGAAAATTAAGCCAAGTTTGGCTATTTGAATAATATAACCCATTGATGTATAAGCGCATGATTCCAATGGCGCAATCCAAATATATATATATATATATATACTGGCGACTTATAGTCCAAATCCAGGCCGGTTTTAACAAACCTGTTTCTGCATACAACAAGTTTAAAATGTCCTAGCGATTTACCGTCGGACGGGTCATAATGCCAACATATAACCGGGGTTTATAACCAAGGCTACACTTAAGAATAATCAAATATGAAATAGATCATACCTATGACATTGAATCACATCGTTGGTTTACCAACTTTTTTTAGTAAGGGTGATAACCCAAATCTTGAGTATGATAACTCCCTTCATATTGTGCCGGTTTATGATAAAACCGTACCGGGTTGTGATAAACATCGGTTTAACCATATATAATACTAGCGACTCGTAGTCAAACCAGACCAGGCTGATAGTCTCCGGATTATAATTTGATCGTGTACTGACAACTTGTAGTTGAAAGCCGAGCCGGGTTGATACACCGGTTTACTCCATAATAGGATGGTAACAGAATATCAAACCGGGCAGATAGTCTCCAGATTTTGACCGTGTTCCATCAATTTGTAATTGACAATCGAAACGGTTTAAGAATTTGTCAGTTTTCAAAACGCAACAAAAGAAATATATGTCTAAATGAAACAAAATTTCAAAGGCAATGATAAAACAATTGGCAAAAAAGAAGCAATTGAGGTCATCAAATGGCATTACCATGGTCGGACACGACCAAGCCCCCAATAGGCGTAGCTACGGTTCAAGTCAGCCAGGTGGTTCGGGTTCGGGGTCGGCCCCAAATGATGCAGTGGCATTATGCCGATCAAGAGGCGTAGCGATGGTTCGGGTTCGACGAAAGCCCCCATGTGATTCTGTGGCCTTAGGCCGATCAAGAGGCGTGACTGGTTCAGACGTGACCAAGTCCCCAAGTGATCTGGCGGCTTTCGCCTATCAAAAGGTGTTGCATTGGTTCAGACATGACCAAGCCCCCAAGTGATGTTGTGGCACTAGGCCGATCAAGAGGCGTGACTATGGTTCAGACGTGACCACAAGTCCCCAAGTGATCAATAACATGATAAGCCAATAAGGCATGATACCCGTGTTTGAATCGCGCATCATGGCAGCAGGTCCTCTTTGGCACCTTTTAACTTTTTGCAAGAGATAAATCCTTCTTGAACCGGATGTTAAACCGGGTATTGAGAGCTTCAAAGCTTTGTGGGAGACATCTTTGCCTTGAACCGGATTTTAAACCGGAATCTTCATTTTCAGCCAGAAATTTTCTGACGGCCTTTAAAATTTGCACCAATATGACAGTTTAGCGTCCTGCATTTAGATAACTTTGCAAGCCGGAGTAATTGCTCTTTCAAAGAAAGCAATATATAATATAAAAATATATTGGATGGATTTCACCTGATATGTCAGTCCAGTTGATATCCATCGCGGGGTTATACGCCAGTACGGACAAAAGAGTCGGTCGCGGCATTACTGATGTAGTCCGGGCTGCGGGGGCGGCGGTCTGTGTTCCGGTTCACCAGTGTGATATGCACAAATGTCGGCGCAGAACAGCTATCGCGCGTCGTCCATAGTAGGGCATCACTTTTATAGTAGCACTTGTCCTGTATAGAAAGATATAGGCCAAAGTAATCGTTCTTGGAAAAACAATATGTATAAAAAAGAAACAGATGGAAAAGATAGCACCTGGAAATTTAATTGGCCGTGCTACCAGCGAGTAGTAGCATGCTTTTTCTTTGCATGTACCGACTGCTCCACAGTAAACCGGCCAGAACACATGCCATGGCCTGGTGACTCTTAGCACCAGGATTTGACCCTCAAGTCGCCGGTTCAACTCCCACGACCTGCTCCTTTACCTTCAGGTACTACTTGCTGGATTGATTCTATGTGCTTTCCTGCTTAGGCTTCAGAGAGCCTGGCAGTGGCAGGACGAGCCCAAGGCGGCTCAAAAAACTAGGGGCGGCACTGACGCGGTGAACTAGAAGCCAAAACGGTGGGAGTAGTGCGGGCGCGACACCGTCGACCGGCACGGGCCCAGAGCGGGGCGGCTCGTAGTGGGACGCAAACAGAGGCAACCCGGCGGGGTCTTGCAGGGGCGGCCAAGGCAGCTCAGTGGCAACACAGGCCGAGTCAAGATGGGTCCTCAGCGAGACATGGCGACGAGGCCTTGGCCGGTTCAACGCGGGAGTGCTTGTAACAGGGGTTTGACCCGGTGGCGGTTCTGCAACTGTGAGGCGACGGTTTGAGATAAAGCTGCGATGTCAGACGCAACTCGGGGCCGCAGCAGCGACTCGGGTTAGGTGTAATACGCCGGAGGTGTCCCGGCGGGGCTGCGGTTTAAAGCGAGACAGCCGACTCAAGGTGAGGCCGGCTTGGCCCGGTTCAAAGCAGATGTCATGACGATGACCCAAGGGTGTGATTGTGGACTTTGGTAGCATCCAGCAGTTCAACACGAGGCCGAGGGGACGCGGTTATGAATGCCTCAAGGCTGGTTCAATAGAAGCAGATTGCGGCGGCAGCAGCGGAACTGGAGCGGAGGTTCACAGGCGTAGCCTCGTGCAATGGTGAACCGGACAGGGTCGGCTGCTGGGGTAGACGGAGCCGGCAAGGGCACTCGTGGCCGTGCGGAGTTGGCGATGCGATCAAGGTGAGGCGCGGCAGTTTGCAGCAGAGGCAAGGCCGGCTCAACGCACGGACGGGCCGAGGCCATGACGGCGGCACAGGCAGAACCCCAACGTGGGCGGAGATGATCCTTTGATACTTGGTGGCTCGACGGCAGTGGAGTGGAGGCGGCTTGAGGTGGAGCAAGGCGAGGCCATCTTGGCACAGTGGCCGCGGCAGGTCGACGTAGCAGCTTGGAGGTTAAGGCGAGGCTAGCTGGGTGCAGCTGTTACCGCCAGCAGCTTGCCGCAAAGGCATAGGCGAGCCAACGGCGGAACCCGAGTCAACGGAGACGCCCGCTTCCGGGTCGTGGCTGGATCCATTGTCTCACGTCCGTGTTCCCTTTAGGGTGGTGGCCCTTTTTCCTACTTTGACTTTTCTTCCATCTAAATCTTTCAAGCCCAACGAATCGTGGCTCTGGCCATTGAGAAATAGTAAACCATCCTAGTCTTTTGCTTGATATGACCAGCAGTACTTGTTTGATTAATACGTGTGCCTGCAGCGGCGGTGGCTCAAAGCGAGGTGGATGCGGTCGCGGTCTGGTAGCCAGGCATGGCGCAGAGGCAGCTGCTCGAAGCGAGTTCGTCCGAGTCATTCTTTGTTTGACTTGTCCTCCATGCCCAAAGTAGTAGCAGGAGCTACTACAATTGATTCCATCGGGGCTTGTAGCCTGTGACTTCTCTTCGTGGAATGGAAACAGCTGGGCCGATTGGATCGCTGCTTGTGGATGTACTAGTAAACATTGGATTCAATCACCAAACCTACAGTGGGAATTGCTGACATATTTGGTTGATTGCCACATTATGTTTGGCTTCGTCCCGATCTCGGGTAGTTGTACTGCCAACTTGTGGCTATGAACAAATCATAACCCTAATTTCTTTTGTATCTGAATTTTGAATATGCCATCGCTGAAAACTTCTTTTGATCTTGATGGATGAACTTGTAGTTGATGTGATTTTTTTTTCATGCCGGCTCTTGCTGATCCAGCAGGTCATAGCTTCTCGGTCCCAGAAAGAGATCCCTTCAAGAACCCAATACCACCGTGCGCAAGCCCCACGGTGGGCGCCAACTGTCGTGGAATTGTCGCGGCAGATGTCCTTAGTGTCAGGACTTAGTCGCGAGGCCAACGCATCTATGTGGTAGCTTGAGAGGGGTTGAGCGGGACGAGAGACGCGATGTTTTACCCAGGTTCGGCCCCTCATGGTGGAGGTAAAAGCCTACATCCTGCTTCATTGATATTGATGATGATGACCACGGTTACAAAAGTGCTCATATCTCGAGAGCTATTGTCTAAACCTAACTTGTCCAACTTGTGGAACTTGTGAATCTTGTCCCCTTTTGGGGAGCCCTGCCCCTCCTTATATATGTTGGAGGGGCGGGTTACATGTAGAGTCCTATTAGGATTAGGACTAGTCTATCTCTAATACAAACCGGATACAAGTCCAGGTCTTAGTTCCTTGTAAGATAAATGTTCCTCATGCCTTTCCTCTTAAACCGGCCCACCATTAACCTAAACCGGCCTGCTGGTCCTTGGGCCTTGCCATGCATCTGGAATACGCGTCGGGTCACCAATGAATCTTCAGGCTCGTGAATCGTCATACCAGTGAACCGCCAGACACGTAAACCGCCAGACACGTAAACCGCCAATCCTCTGGCGGTTTACCAATGAAACGCCTAGTCCGGCCGGGTTATACTTCCGTCCGGTTTACGCCGCGGGGTATATCCCCGACAATCCCCCTACAGAGGACGCGGATAGATTGTCCACTACAAACTCAGAAGTGGAAAGTGCCATGAATCATAGGCGCCGCCGGGCCATACTCCGCGACGCTTGTTTCTCACCAGAGGCGTTCGACGCCTTCAATTCTGGAGAGGCGACCTCCGTGCTGCTCAAGATGGTCTAGCCAGAGCCACGGATCAGTATGTAAAGGATGTACGGGTGAGTAAATCTGATGATTTATATGTATCAGTAGCCCCTGAGACTTGAAACATTTAGTAGAACTGATTTAAGGATCATCTTTAATGTGCAGGTTCTTACAGAGAAGAATACTAGGCTGTCCCAGGAGCTGGAGGAATGCAAGACCCAACTGGGGGCCGCTCTTGCCGCATTGCAGGAACAGAAAAAGCCTCCCGCTGGTAACATTTAATTTAAAGAATGGTGGTTACCATATAGTGTGCGGTGTGTCTGCAGATCTAACAATTGATTTTGCTGATGAGTCCGGAGGAAGTCCGGGGGACCAGCATGTTATGCGACAGCTAGAGGCTGGCACACGCGTGATGACTAAGGTTATGCTAGAGAAAAACAATCTCCAAGATGCCAACATTTAGCTGAATGTGGAACTAAAAGACATTCGGGGCCAGCTTGCGGACTCCGAGAAGGAGAATAAGCGGCTTCGGCGCGGCATTTTCAGTAAGTGTTTGAACGAATCCTTTTTAAAGGAGTTTGGCAAAGAAGCTGTCTAACAAAGTTATGTCTGTAGGTATGCTGACGGGTCGTCCCGCGGAGGAAATGCCCGGGTCTGCGGGTGATCTTCTGTCCGAGCTGTCACATCTGCACGAACAAGTTTGGCAGGTGATGCAGGGCGTTGCCCAGGCCTTGTGGCCGTCCGTCTCCCTGCCAGAAGGCGTTGCAGAGCTTGCGAAGAAGCTGAAGGGAGCACGGCAGCGCTTCCATTTATGGAAGATATCAGCCTGCCGACAGGGTGCCAGAGAAGCCTGGGCCATGGTGAAGACGCCGCATACCAAGGCAGACCCAAATCACATGGCCGAGGTCGGACCTGTGGGGCCCAACGGAAAAGAGATCCCTGTTAGCTTAGTTTATGGGCAAGTAGAATTAGCCACAAAGTATTCTCAATAGGATTGTAAGTTGGACCGCCTGTTGGATGGTATAGAGGAGGAATTTAGTCAGTACGCATGACTATGTAATTAAAGTGACATGTATAATGCCTTCTAGCCGGATTGTAGATCATTTGTCGTTGCGGACCTTTTTGCTTCAACCTCCGGGCCCGATAGTCCGAAGTGAATCCGAATACCCATTCAGTTATGTAAAACCGGGGTATGCGTGGAGACCAGGCGTAGGGGTCATTAGTGCTTTATCAGACAAGTGCCCAACTAGTTATGTTATATTACATGGGTAGTAAGAAACATCTTCCAGGGAAAATAGTTTCGTTAAGGGTTCCTTTCCCTGGGTAAGCATGCCCTAAAGTGCATGTCCAGACTGCGATAAGAAACGCAAAAAAAGCATCTGGGGGCAGATATGGACAATAAATAAAAATCATCTTTTGTTCACCGACCGAATATTCCCTTAAGAACGCTAGCTTTCGGCTTCACCCAGTCTGAGGTACACATCCCGCTTACCCGGCAGTAACAATCGCAGAGGTGCTCCCCTTATGCCCTAGCCGAATTAACGGGAACGTAGGGCATAAATACAAGAGCCAGGCAACCCAGCTTGGTGAAAACTTAAGTCATATCGATGCATATAATGGTGAAAAAAGGTACATGCGGAAGTATAACACATGTGTTGGGCGTGAGGCCCAGATAAATAATTTAAGCTTCTGTGAAAGAAGCCCCCAGGTATGAAGAGTGCGGCGAGCGCATCTGTAATGTACAAGTGAGGCACAAGGTGACCCTTGAAGGCTTAGAGAAATAATAAGAGAAAGAAAGGAAGGGAAACAAGACATATGATGTATATGCAGAAAATGGACAAAGGGAGGGGACTAACATAGAGTCCGGTGCTAGGCGTAGAATCTTCGGAGCCTGGCCGCGTTCCATGGGTTCGGCTCAAGTCGACTAGTCGATGCATCCTGCAGTCGGTACGCTCCACCGGTCAGAACTTGGTCAATAATGAAGGGACCTTCCCATTTGGGCTCGAGCTTATTCTTTTTCTTATCCGGCAGGCGTAGAACTAGTTCGCCAACGTTATAAGTTTTGGCCCGTACTTCTCTGCTTTGGTATCTGCGAGCCTATTGCTGATAAAATGCGGAACGGGCTTTGGCTACGTCGCGCTCCTCCTCCAAGGTGTCTAGGCTGTCCTGCCAATCGAGCTCGGCTTATCATTCTTCGTACATGCGCACTCGAGGTGAGTCATGAATTATATCACAGGGCAAGACTGCCTCTGCGTCGTACACCATAAAGAACGGTGTATATCTGTTGGAGTAGTGGGCCACGGGTAGGCCAACCCGAAGCCCATAACCTTTCAAGACATCGGGACAGGCTGCGCCCCTCAAGACCACAGGGCGAAGAGCCGCCTCCTGGGGAGTCTACGGCAAGACGGCCGACTGCCCGCTCACGGCCGAGTCCCAGGGGCGACTTCTAGAGAGCCGCCTCCTGGGGAGTCTACGGCAAGACGGCCGACTGCCCGCTCACGGCTGAGTCCCAGGGGCGACTTCCAGAGAAGCCGGCTTTGGGGAGTTGGCCGGCGACTCCAACAAACCATGACCTCATCGAAGGGGACGGGGCAGGGGCGTAGCTACAATGTAGCCCACTCCCCTCCCCTTACCAAGGGCAGGCATGGCTACAGCGCGCCGTACTAGGGAAGATCTCCCTGCGGCGTGGCACTGTTGCCCAGCCAACCCTGACATCAGCATCACTGTACCTGGTCCTGCACCCACGACGGCTTGTCTGTATGGCCTGGAGGAAGCGGGGCCCACCACTCAGCGAGACCTCGAGAGACGGCAGGAGAACCGCCAGTCGGACCCGTCGGGAGTCGGCTCGGGGGAGTCGGCCGAGCCCTCCACCGGGGCCCACGCGCCATTAATCAAGAAGAGATGGGGAGTGGCCACAGTGATCGCCCGCCAGGCGGCGGGGCTGTTGCCACGACCCCATGACTGAGCTTGCGTCATCAGGAGCACGGCTATAGTAATCAGCAGCCGGCAAGACCTGCTCGCGGTGGATGCGGCCTGTCGGCTCCGTACCAGACCAGTCGGCGGGGCCCACGAGTCGGCGGGCCCCAGCAGTTGGCGGAGAAGCCGGAGGTCGGAGGCACTGACGGCTGGGGCCGTGCCCAGTCGAATTACCATTGTACCCCTGGGGGGTAGGCCTATATAAACCCCCCAGGGCACCCATGCAAAGGGTTGGATCCCAGTAGTTCGATACCACACCAGATAGAGGGAAAGAGCTAGCCTTACCCTCTCCCACCACCAGACCCAGCTCAAGGAGCATCCGTGTAAACATTTGACCATAGTGATCATGTGGAGACCCCGCAGAGCAGCAGTAGGGGTGTTATGTCCCCGGAGAGCCCCGAAGCTGGGTAAGTTTCGCCGGCGTGCATGTCTTCACCTCATCCCGTTTCCAGGCACCGGCGACGTTCTACTCGCCCCCACCATGATAAGCCATCCGTTGGCATATGTCGCACCCAACCCTCGACATTTGGCGCCCACCGTGGGGCATGGTGCACCGCCGTCCGGAGATTTGTTCTGGACAGGAACCCTTTTCCTCCCTGGCGAGCGCAGCCAGCCAGGCACGCCAGACGAAGTTTGCGTCGATGCGCTGCGCGGCGTTGAGATCGCCTGTGCCGCCAGCTCCTTGGCCGAACTTGTCGGCGAGGTCCGCCTCTCCGACGAACCTGTGTACGACGCAGGTGCGGGCGGCCCTGAAAACCTCCTCACGGGCCTCCTCGATCAACTCCACATTTCCGGCGAGCCTGCCGTAGACATGGAGTCCGTAGGCTCCACCGACCCGATGCTGGTCGACTCCAACACCGCGTCGGTCGACGTGTTCCCCACCAACGTGGTGGTCTACGACGAACCTCTCCCCCACGCGGAGAGTGACGGAAGGACCGTCACTGAGGTGCTGGTCATCAGTCATGATGAGTTCACTGGCGGAGGGGCGCCCGACTCGCTCGGCGCGGCGCTGCAAGACCTAGCTGCGCCCATTCCGAAAGATGCTAACGCAGACACGTTAGAAGCGCGCCGCCTTTAGCTTGTTGAAGGCGCGAAGAAGCTGGCCAGCATGAGACGCTTGTCAGAAGCTTACCAGCGGGAGATGGATCGCGCTGTTGGCGGCTCGCCGGCCCCTGTAGGTCCCAGCCGCCTTGGCGCGGTTCAGCAGCGCGGCGTTGCCATCACTAGCCTGTTTGGGGCTAGCCTCCCCGTGTATGCCACGCCAGCGGAGAACATCCGAGCCGCCCAGGCAGCGGCGGATGAGCTGGACAATTTCAAGGGCGAAGAGCGCCGCCTCATGATGGAGCGAGTCCAGCGGCCTCTCGACGCGGCCGCCACGCAGAACGAGGCCGGCTGTCGCACGGAGGCGCCGCAGCGGCCAAACGACGACCCGCACTGAGATCAAGGCGCGACGTCTCGGACGCCGACTGGCGGTGCCCGAGGAAGAAAGGACAAGGAGCCGGCTGTTAGCCACAGTCGGACTCGGATTACCATAGAGCGCGACCGAGATGGCCGCCCGAGAGCAGTGGAACGACGGGACGACTGTCCGCCTCCCCCTCTCCACAAGGAGAGGCGAGTCTCCCCGCCACCTGTTGACCATCCGACTCTCGACGATCGCCTTCGCCGCCGAGAGGGAGTTGGAGAGAATGACGCCCGCCATCGGATCGACCGACTTCACCGGTCCTTGGCGCTGGAAGAAGAAGATGAGCTGGGTCCGCTTGTTTCGGGCCCCGCATTCGGGACGAGCCCTTTCCCAGAGGGTTCACACTCCCAAGAGACACGCCCAAGTATACCGGCTCCATGAAACCGGAAGACTGGCTAGTCAACTACTCCACGGCTGTCAGCATAGCAAACGGCAACAAGCGTGTTGCCGTAAAGTACGTTCCGCTCATGCTCCAGGGCACAGCCCGGACATGGCTGAACAGCCTAAAGCCCCGCAGCATCAATAGCTGGGTCGACTTCACTGAAGCATTCGTCCGCAACTTCACCAGCACGTACAAGCGTCCTCCCAAGCCTCGTCAGCTCTCCTTGTGCGTGCAAGGTCCTGACGAGTCGACTCGCGACTACCTCACGCGTTGGGCTGAGCTCCGGAACTCCTGCGAGGGCGTGCACGAGGTGCAGGACATCGAGTACTTCACAGCCGGGTGCCGAGAAGGCACCCTCCTCAAGCACAAGCTCCTCTCCGACGAGCCATAAACCCTTGACGAGCTGCTGATCATAGCGGATAAGTACGCTACGGCCGACTCCTCCATGAAGACGGAAATTCAAATCAGCACGACTGGCAAAGTAGCTCCTCCGGCTCCAAGAACTCCGGCGGCGGACGCCGGCCGGCGACAACAGCAGGGCGACAACAAGCGCAAGGCCCCGCAGCCAGCTTCCAGCAGCCGGCAGGTCGCGACCGTTGAAGCCTAGCAGCCAGAAGAGCAGCCTCTGCCCAAGCGACGGAAAGGCGGCAAGCCGAACTGGTTACCGGCCTTCTCCTACGAGCAGCTCTTGGATGGACGTTGCAATTTCCACAGCAGCGTGAAGCCGTCGAATCACACCACCCCTGCCAAAGGAGACGGCCCCCTGCCACCCCCGCCTGCTGGGCAGCCGCCTCCGCCTCCGCCCCAGCAACTGGCAGTCAGGCCAGTCGGCGCAGTACAAGACGAATACCCTGAAGAGCACGGAGCCTACGTGGTGTTCACCAGTGTGGCTGATGATCTACGCAGTAGGCGGCTGCATCGACAAGAGGTGAACGCAGTAGCCTCAGAGACGCCAGAGTTCATGCACTGGTCTGAGAGGCCCATGAGCTGGAGCAGGGCTGACCACCCAGAAGTGATGCCGAGTCCGGGCTCCTACGCCTTGGTCCTGGACGCCACCTTCGCCACGGACAAACGGGCCGCGCGTTTCTCGCGAGTTCTGATAGATGGGGGCAACAACATCAACATCCTGTACAAGGACACCATGGAGAAGTTAGGAATCAAGCAGAGGCAGCTTCAGAATAGTCGGACTGTGTTCCACGGCATTGTTCCTGGGCTTTCCTGCTCACCAATCGGCAAGATCCTGATTGACGTCCTCTTTGGGGACAAAGATCACTTCCGAAGAGAGTCTGTTTGGTTTGAGGTAGTGGACCTTGAGAGCCCATACCATGCGCTACTTGGCCGGCCCGCCTTGGCCAAGTTCATGGCGGTCCCCCACTACGCCTACCTCAAGATGAAGATGCCCAGTTCCAGGGGAATTCTGACTATGGCCGGCAACTACCGGAAGTCATCCGCTTGCACGGCCGAGAGTAGTCGGCTGGCCGAGTCCCTGGTGATTGCAGCCGAGAAGTGACTCCTTGAGCGAGTTGTGGCGATGGCCGGCAAGTAGCCGGAGATATCGCCCGACCCAAAGGAATCGGAAGCCGAAGGTTCGTTCAAGCCGGCCAAAGAGACAAAGAAGATACCCTTGGATCCGGAGCACCCAGAGAGGTACGCCGTCGTAGGTGCAAACCTCGACAGCAAATAGGAAGGTGAGCTCGTCGATTTCCTCCATGAGAATCGGGACATATTCGCATGGTCTCCCAAGGACATGCCAGGTGTACCGACGGATTTCACCGAGCACAAGATACACGTCCGATCTGATGCAAAGTCGGCCAGGCAGCCCCTGCGCCGCTTATCAGAAGAGAAGAGAAGAGTTGTCGGGGAAGAGATAGCCTAACTCCTAGCGGCCGGCTTCATTATGGAAGTTTTCTTCCCAGAGTGGCTGGCAAATCCGGTCCTGGTGCTAAAGAAGAACAAGCAATGGCGAATGTGTATTGAATACACGAGCCTCAACAAGGCCTGCCCCAAGGACCCGTTTGCTCTGCCGAGAATTGATCAGGTGATAGACTGCACAGCCGGATGCGAGCTATTGAGTTTCTTGGATGCGTACTTAGGATATCACCAGATCAAGCTGAACCCGGCTGACAGATTGAAGACCACCTTCATCACGCCATTTGGAGCATTCTGCTACCTCACCATGACATTCGGCTTGAGGAATGCCGGCGCCACCTTTCAGCGTTGCATGCAGAAGTGCCTCCTCAAGAAGCTCGGCAGGAATGCCCATGTTTACGTGGATGACGTGGTGGTGAAGACGGAAAAGCGAGGAACATTGCGGGAAGACCTCAAGGAGACCTTTGAGAACCTGCGCCGGTTCCAGATTAAGCCCAACCCCGAGAAGTGTGTCTTCGGAGTACCAGCCGACCAGCTGCTAGGTTTCCTGGTCTCTGAACGCGGCATAGAATGCAACCCAGTAAAAATCAAGGCCATCAAGAGAATGGAAGTACCTAGCCGACTGCTGGATGTGCAGAAGTTCACCGGCTGCTTGGCATCCATCAGCCGATTCATCAGTCGGCTGGGTAAGAAAGCTCTCCCCTTATACCAACTCATGAAGAAGACCACTTTTTTCGAGTGGAACCATAAGGCGGACGAAGCTTTCCACCAGTTGAAGAAGATGCTGACTACTCCACCCGTCCTGGCGGCTCCGACTCCCAAGGAACCTATGCTCCTGTACATCGCTGCCACCAGCCGAGTGGTCAGCATAGTCATTGTAGTAGAGCGCAAGGAGGAAGGCAAGGCGCTACCAGTCCAGAGACCAGTATATTACCTGAGCGAGGTACTGTCGACCTCCAAGCAGAACTACCCCCACTACCAGAAGATGTGCTATGGCGTGCACTTTGCTGCCAACAAATTGAAGCCTTACTTTCAAGAGCATCCAATCACGGTGGTCTGCATAGCTCCACTCGTCGAGATCATCGGTAGCCGAGATGCCTCTGGTCGAGTGGCCAAGTGGGCCATAGAGCTGGCTCCTTACACCATCTACTACCAGCCCCGCACCGCCATCAAATCACAAGCACTGGCCGACTTCCTCGTCGACTAGGACGAGACCCAGTACCTGCCTCCAGCGCCTGACTCCACCCATTGGCGGATGCACTTCGACGGCTCCAAGATGCGCACCGGCTTGGGAGCTGGCATCGTCCTCACCTCTCCCAAAGGCGACAAGCTCAAATATGCACTGCAAATCTATTTTGCCGCCTCCAACAACATGGCCGAGTACGAGGCGCTCATTCACCGGATCCGCCGGATCTTGTGTTATGGCGACTCGGACTTAGTGGTCCAGCAATCATATGGTGACTGGGACGCGAAAGACGCAAACATGGTGAGCTACCGTTTCCTCGTGCAGCAACTCAGCGGGTATTTCGAAGGGTGCGAGTTCCTCCATGTGCCAAGAAACGACAACGACCAAGTAGACGCCTTGGCACGAATCGGCTCTACCCGCCAAGCAATACCATCTGGCGTCGCCCTTCAACGCCTCCTCAAGCCGTCTGTCAAGCCTTCACCAGAATCAGACTCCATTTTTGTGCCGACTCCTCCCGAAGACGGCGGATCCGACTCCAGAGTTCCGGCAGTCGGAATGGGGACTTTGGCAGGTGACTCCAAAGCTGCCACAGTCGAGCCCGGCCCGGGGACTACGGTGACGGACTTGAAGATTCCATAACTCGGCCCAAGGACCGAGCCAGTCGGCCTGGGGACTTCATCAGCCCAGCAAGCGGCTGTTGACTCCAGCCCGCCGCCTCCCAGCCCAGCCGCCCTCGTCGAAGTCGCAGTTCTGGTAGTCGAAGAAATAGCAGCACCCTCATGGGCCCAGCCCATCCTCAAATTCCTGGTGAACAAAGAGCTACCAACTGATGAGACCTCAGCTCGGCAAGTACAACGCCGGGCAGCAGCCTATACCATAATCAACAGAGAGCTGGTCAGGCGCAGCGTCACTGCTGTCTACCAGCGCTGCATAGAGCCAGAGCAAGGCCAGGCGATCCTCAAAGACATCCATCAAGGCGAATGTGGCCATCATGCAGCTTCAAGAGCACTCGTTGCCAAAGCTTTTCGGCACGGTTTCTTTTGGCCGAATGCCTTGGAAGAGGCCAAGGAGTTGGTCCAAAAATGCAAAGGGTGCCAGAAGTTCAGCTCCAAGCCGCACCAACCGGCTTCCGCGCTCAAGACCATCCCCATTGCTTGGCCTTTCGCAGTTTGGGGTCTAGACATGGTGGGACCATTCAAAACAGCACGAGGTGGTCTAAATCACCTACTTATCCCAGTGGACAAGTTCACCAAGTGGGTGGAAGTGAAGCCAATTAAGAAACTGAATGGTCCGACTGCCGTGACCTTCATCACCGATATCATGATTCGGTACGGCATACCACACAGCATCATCACCGACAACGGCACAAACTTTGCCAAAGGCACCTTGGCCCGTTTCTGCGCAACACAGGGCATCCGACTGGACGTAGCGTCCGTCGCCCACCCACAGTCAAACGGCCAAGTAGAGCGAGCAAACGGCCTCATCATGTCCGGCATCAAGCCTCGGTTGATCGAGCCTCTGGAGCGCTCGGCTGGCTGCTGGCTCGACGAGCTGCCAGCTGTCCTTTGGAGTCTGCGCACGACTCCAAACAAGTCAACCGGCTTCACGCCTTTCTTCCTCGTCTACGGTGCCGAAGCCGTCATCCCAACGGACATAGAGTTCGACTCCCCACGAGTCACCATGTACACCGAGGAGGAAGCATAAGAAGCACGCCAAGACGGCGTCGATTTGCTGGAAGAGGGCCGGCTGTTGGCACTCAGCCGGTCCAGCATCTACCAGCAGAGCCTGCGCCAATACCACAACAGGAAGGTCAGGCCAAGATCTTTCCAAGAAGGCGACCTTGTACTCCTGCTGATCCAGCGAACAGCCAGCCAGCACAAGCTGTCGCCGCCTTGGGAAGGCCCTTTCATCATCAACAAAGTACTAGGCAATGACTCCTACTACCTGATCGACGCTCAGAAGCCCCGAGCACGCAAGAGGGATGACTCCGGCAAGGAGACAGAGCGGCCATGGAATGCAAATCTTCTCCGAAGATTTTACAGTTGATGCAGTATGTACCACGCTACCTTTTGTATTAAAGTACCAAGACTTCGGGCCCCCCGAGACGAGCTCGGGGACTGCCCTCTTTTGCCTGTATGATAAAAATTATGCCTACAAGTATGTTACTCTTTGTCATGCCGCTTGGCACCGGGCTCGACAAGTCGGCCCGGGGACTTGCCGCCTTGCACTATGAAATGCTTCCTGCAACTAGACAAGTAGTGTGTAACACCCAAGCCGTCTTCTGTCAGAAGCCGCAGCTCACAGAGCGACTGTACGGTGGGCAGAGGTAAGGTAGAATGGGTGCTCGCACGAAAAATCGCTAAGGACTCAAAGCGTAAAACATAGCTCAAGACGGCTTCCAGCCTTTCTCGCAAACTGACTCTCGGACAGTCGGATTCTCGTTTTCTATCCAACTTGCTCAAACAATCTTGAAATCGGCTAAGTACTTGCTTTCCCAAAGTAGCCTAGCACTTGACCCAGCAACAGTCCGCAGAAGCGGCTATCTGATTGGCAAGACAGGCAACTAAGATAAAGCGGCAAAGGAAAACAGCCAAAAGAACAATGAGCAAGAAAAGATGGATATATATATAACATAGGCCCTTGGCCGAATTGTCGAATAGAGGTTCAAAATACACCCCGCGGGTGGAATTGTGCGAATTAACAAGTTCTTCAAAAGACTACTGAAGCAGATAAAACAAAAGACACAGCGGCAGCTTAGGAGGTGGCAGACGGATTCGGGGGGTCGGAGGAGGCGCCAGCATCAGGCGTCGGGGCGGCCGGCCGGCTAGTCTCGGCTTGATCGCCTCCGGCAGCAGTCAGGTCGATCGCATGCGGCTTGTTGCTGGAGGCGTGGTCGGGATGAGATTGGCCGTCTGCTTCGTCTTCTGGTGCCTCTGCCTCGCCCTCATCCCCCGCCTCGTCCTCCTCCTCGACGCTGGAGCCAATCACCTCCGCCGAGTCTTCGCCATAGTCTGGGTTCATCCCAAACCACTCCGGCGGTACCTCCTCGCCGTCTTCAGACCACTCGGGGACGAAGATGCTCGTGTCGGTGTACTCGGGGATCGTCGTAGCATGCTTGACGAGGGCGTCTTCCACAGCCGCCAGCTCCGGTTGGGCCTCTGACCGAAGCGTGGCCAACCGGTCTAGATCCAGCCCCGGGTACCACGCCTTGATGAACTCCAAGGCCCGGCGCGCCCCAGCCCGGGCCGAAGAGCCCTTCCAGGCCTCGAGGCGACCAGCCGCGACCTCCAACCAGTTGGCTGTCAGGCTGGGGGTGCATGGAGCCTGCATATCTGGCCAAAGGGCGGAAATCGCCTGGGCACCGACACGCTGAAGCCGGCACAGCATCCGGTGAGCCGGCCAAAGGCGAGCCTCGATGCTCAAGATGTGCTCATCAAGAGTCCGGGGGGCATCGGCGGTGATCTCCGTGCCCTCCGCCCTCCGACTTTCGCGACCGGCCTGGATGGCCTGGATAGCGGCCTGTGACTGCCCAGGGAAGAAGTCTGCAAAAGACACGAAGAAACGAAGAAGCAAGTCAAAAACCAGGAATCGGCACGATCTAAGTCGGTAGCTCGAAGAAAGAAAATAAAGAGACTCACCATCAATGATGTCTTCAATCTCGTGGATGCCGGAGGACAGCAGCGCCTCCTTGTCAGACCAGGAGGAGCGCTCGCTTGCGAACTCGGCCAAGAGGGCGGTTTCCTTCTCCTCCGCCTCCCGCTGCGACTTCGCAAGCAGCTCCTTCTGCTCCGCCAACTGAGTGGCCAGCAGATCGCGCTCTGTGGCGAGCTTGCTGCACTCCTCCCCTTTGGCGAGCAGGGCGGAGTTGCCTTCGCTCAGTTGCTGTTGAAGAGCAGCATTGGCTCCTGAAGGAAAGAAAGAAAGGCAATAGTCGTCAATAAAGAAGGTCGCCGGGGAGATCCGGCCTGACTGCACAGCAGTCGGCCCGAATCTCGGGGACTATAGCCCGCGGGTGCGCTGGCGCGCCCCCGCAGAGAAGAAAAAAGAGGGAAGGACTTACTCCGACTCTCCGCCAAGTCGGCGGTCCGCTTGCCCAGCTCTTCAACTCTACGGTTGAAGGCAGTGACGCGGAGGTTGTGGTAATCCTGCAACTAGCATTTCAGAGAAAGTTCGTACCCAGAAGTTCATCAATTGGAGTTCCGGGCCGCCTGCTCAGCAGCCGGCCCGAAACTTGGGGACTACACCCAGTGGGTGCGCTAGCACGCCACCACATAGAGGAACAAGAAAAACAAAGGCCCAAAGAAAAGACATACCCGGATGGCTGCCTACGACACTAGGAATGCCTTGGTGTAGCTCTGGAGGGCGTCGCCCTCAGCGCGGAGCTTCGCCTGGTCGTCCAGGAGCACCCGGTTCAGCGGCCCTGTGCCGCCTCCCCGCACCCACCCAACAGGTGCGGCGCTTGTCGCTTCGGCGTCTGGAGCTGCCGAGCTGGCGGTGCCAGCTTCCAGGGGGCGGGGTGCCAAAGTCGCCTTCTCCAGACGACGACGCGCTGGCGAGCCGACCTGGAGGAGTAGCCTCGCCACGGCCTCGTCTTCGGTCGGCGGCACCGGAGGGTCCGCTGGCTACTCGCCTTGCACGCCTTCAGACGGCGGCGGAGGCGGCGGCAGAACGTTCGCGCCCGGAGTAGAGGGCTCGCCGCCTTCCCTCTCCTCGACGAGGTTCTCCCCGCCGGCTTCTCCAGTCTGCCCCGTGAACTCCGGGGGCGGCGGCGCAGAGTTCAGCGGGGTAACAAGCAGGGCTAACTGGCGGCGTGCGGCTTCCTCAGCCCGCTGCTTTGCCGTGGCGGCGGCTTCGGTCTCCGCTAGTTTTTTCTTAGCGGAGGCCTACGCCCTGTCGGCCTCCGCTTTCTCCAGACGGAGGGCTTTGTCCTCGTTGCGCTTCTCCTGCGCATTCCGCTCTGTCGCCTCCCAGAGGTTGGCTGCGGGGTCTATCCGCCGAGTGGTGGCGGGCATCTCCGCTGACCCCATGACGGAGGCGGCGGCGACCCGCTCAAGAGAGAGGGGAGCCCTGAAGAAAAAAGGGCGAGCAGAGACTCAGACAAAACACGAAGAAAGAATAAACTTTGAAGTCAGAATACTTACGCAGAGACCAATGGCGGTTTCTTCACTTCCTTACGGAAGCGGATGGCCTTCGCGGCTGCCTCGTCCCGCCGGGTCGCCGCAGCCGAGCCCTTGGGCTTCTTCGGCCGGCTGCCGAACAAAGTCGGCGCAGCCCGGTGCTTCTTCCCGCCGCCTGGAGCGCTCGACGCGGTAGAAGAGCCCACGCCCGGCTGGCTGGCTCCTGGCCGATGGTGAGGGACGACTCCTCCCTCAGTGTCGTGTTCAGGCCAGTCGGCGAAGGTAGCCGAGGGCCTGAGGTCGCCTGTCGTCCCTCCTCCTCCCTCGGTGTCGTCTTCCAGAGCCGCCGCCCCAAGATCGGGGTCGCCGACGTCGCTCTCCGCCCGATCAGCGACGAACCCACGGGCCGGCCCCGAGGTGTCGGCTGGTGGGTGAAGAAGGGGATTCTAACCAAAAGCAAACTGATCAGAACAAAACTCGGCAAGAAGAAGACAATCCAAAGAAAGAAAAGAAAGGCGACTCACCACGGGCGTGGGGTTGGCGCGGGAGTATGGCTCCTTGCCGAATCGCCAGTCCCCCAGGAGCCTGCTGTCCGAGAGGTAGTTCACCATAAGGGCCACCTCTCCATGAGGCATGTCCTTGGTGCACATCCGACTCAAGTCGCGGCTCCCGCTCATCTGGCATATCAGGTGAGGGCGGCCTTGGAGTGGGAGAACTCGGCGCGAGACAAAGGCGGCCAGCAGGTCCGGACCAGTCAGACCCTCTGACTGTGTCAGCACTCGGAGTCGCGTGATGGCGCCGGCTCCCACAGGCGTCAGCGACCTGGCCCGGTACGACCAGTTGGGCAGTCTGCCAGCCGGCGGGCCGGCTTCGAAAGCCGGCAGATTGACCCAGTCGCCCCTCGTGGCGACGTTCCTGACGTAGAAGTAGGACCGCTACCACATCTTCACCGACTTCAACAACGCGATGGAGGGGAAGTGGTTGTCGGCTCCTGTCCTTCGCACGGCGATGAAGGCACCGCACTGAGCCGGCACGCCCATGCCTTGGGTTCCAAGCTTGGAGAAGAAGAACTCCCCCCAGAGCTCGAGGGTGGGGAGGACTCCGAGGAAGCCTTCGCACAGAGCCACGAAGGCGGACAGCAGCTCCACTCTGTTGGGGGTGAGGTGGTGCGGCTGGAGGCCGTAGAACTCCATGAACGACCGGAAGAAGCTGCTCGCCGGCAGCCCCAGCCCGCACAGGTAGTGTGAGCAAAAGATGGCCCGCTCGCCCTCCTGCGGGGCGGGGGAAATCTCCCCCTCCGGCGCGAGACGCACCTGCACGCGGTCCTCGCCGGGAAGCCGATGGGTCCGACGGAGGAACTCGATGTGGTCTTTGTGAAATTCGGAACCGTCCCAGGTGCCGGAGCCAACCGAGGGAGGCACGGCCATAGAGGAAGAGCTCATCGCGAGTTGTCGCCGCGGTTATCGCCGGAGCTTGGGTGTGCGGTAGGGCGAAGAAGAGAAGAGGAAGCAGGAGAGCGAGGAGCTACGAGGAGGAAGAAAGCAAGGGGTAGTGGGAAGGAGGGGCGCGCGTGCCCCCCTCTTCCCCCTACTTATAGCCCCATGGGCTGCGAAGTCGAGGGGGCGGACGTGGGGATTTACTGTGCCCGCAACCCCACGCCCCCCACAATCCATGTAAAGTTACTGCATGCAGTAACTTCACGGGAATCCCAACCGTCCACCGGGCCACAGCGGATCCGCTCGGGCGCCGAGGCGCAGTAGTGGCGGGCCCCGCCTATGGCCTGTCCCGTCGCGCGCGTGGGCTGGCAGGATCGTCTGGCCACGTGCGCTCGCGTGACAGGCCAAGAGCGGGCAGCGGCCTGGAAGCTTAGCTACCACGCCACTTGAAATCCCGTCGAGACGTTCGAACTACTGAGCAAGTCAGAATTGAGTGAATCCGAGTTGGGCGAGTCCGACTCCTTCTAGTCAGCCCGGCAGAAGTCAATCAAGACCGTGTGTTGAGCGCCCGGAAAGAGAAACTACTGAGGCTTCTCGGCCGATCGTCTGTGGCGCCTCACCAGCTTCGGGGACTACTGTCGGAGTAGTGGGCCACGGGTAGGCCAACCCGAAGCCCATAACCTTTCAAGACATCGGGGCAGGCTGCGCCCCACAAGACCACAGGGCGAAGAGCCGCCTCCTGGGGAGTCTACGGCAAGATGGCCGACTGCCCGCTCACGGCCGAGTCCCAGGGGCGACTTCCAGAGAGCCGCCTCCTGGGGAGTCTGCGGCAAGACGGCCGACTGCCCGCTGACGGCCGAGTCCCAGGGGCGACTTCCAGAGAAGCCGGCTTTGGGGAGTCGGCCGACGACTCCAACAAACCGTGACCTCATCGAGGGGGACGGGGCAGGGGCGTAGCTACAATGAAGCCCACTCCCCACCCCTTACCAAGGGCAGGCATGGCTACAGCGCGCCGTACTAGGGAAGATCTCCCTGCGGCGTGGCACTGTTGCCCAGTCGGCCCTGACATCAGCATCACTCTACCTGGCCCTGCGCCCACGACGGCTTGTCTGTACGACCTAGAGGAAGCGGGGCCAACCAGTCAGCGAGACCTCGGGAGACGGTGGGAGAACCGCCAGTCGGACCCGCTGGGAGTCGGCCCGGGGGAGTCAGCCGAGCCCTCCCCCGGGGCCCACGCGCCATTAATCAAGAAGAGATGGGGAGTGGCCACAGTGATTGCCCGCCAGGCGGCGGGGCTGTTGCCACGACCCCATGACTGAGCTTGCGTCATCAGGAGCACGGCTACAGTAATCAGCAGCCGACAAGACCCGCTTGCGGCGGACGCGGCATGTCGGCTCCATACCAGACCAGTCGGCGGGGCCCACCAGTCGGCGGAGAAGCCGGAGGTCGAAGGCACTGACGGCTGGGGCCGCGCCCAGTCGAATTACCATTGTACCCCTGGGGGTAGGCCTATATAAACCACCCAGGGCACCCATGCAAAGGGTTGGATCCCAGTAGTTCGATACCACACCAGATAGAGGGAGAGAGATAGCCTTGCCCTCTCCCACCACCAGACCCAGCTCAAGGAGCAACCGTGTAAACATTTGACCATAGTGATCATGCGGAGACCCCGTAGAGAAGCAGTAGGGGTGTTATCTCCCTGGAGAGCCCCGAAGCTGGGTAAGATTCGCCGGCGTGCATGTCTTCGCCTCATCCCGTTTCCAGGCACCGGTGACGTTCTACTCGCCGCCACCATGATAAGCCATCCGTTGGCATATGTCGCACCCAACCCCCAACAATATCCGGTACTACGATTCCGCGTGGTCCGCAGCCCCCAGAGTACGGAGTCGAGCTCCTCTACCCAGTGCGTGTCAGACTCCGTTAAGGAACGCACTAATCTGGGTTTAATGCCGCTCATTATAAGACCGTTTGCTCGCTCGACTTGACCGTTGGTTTGTGGGTGATAGGCTGAAGCATAATCGAGCTTGATGCCCATTTTGCTGCACCAGAATTTTACCTCATCGGCCGTGAAGTTCGTGCCATTGTCAGTGATGATGTTGTGGGTGACGCCATAACGGTGTACAACCCCAGATATGAAGTTTATCACTGGTCCGGATTCGGCTGTTTTAACAGGTTTGGCCTCTATCCATTTGGTGAATTTATCCAACATGACCAGTAAGAATTTTTCTTGTGGGTTCCCACTTTAAGGGGTCCAACCATGTCAAGCCCCCTGACTACAAAGGGCAATGTTATGCGGATTGTTTGGAGGGCGGTGGGTGGCATGTGGCTTTGATTTGCAAAGAGCTGGCAACCGGCGCAACGTTGGACCAAGTCCTGTGCGTCTGCCTGGGCTATTGGCCAATAGAATCATGTGTGGAAGGCCTTGCTTACAAGGGCCCGGGCTGTGGCGTGATGACCGCCGAGTCCGGCGTGAATTTCTGCCAAAAGATTCCGCCTTTCCTCTTCGGAGATGCACCTTTGAAGGACTCCGGTAGTGCTTTTTTTGTACAATTCTCCCTCATGGACCCTGTAGGCCTTGGATTGCCGCACTATGCAGCATGCCTCATTTTGGTCCTCCGGAAGTTCCTGTCTAGTTAGGTAGGCCAGGGGGCAATAATGGCCATGATTACGTGGGCTGAAGGTGTTATTTCGGTGGCAGAGCCTCCGATTGTGTCAGAGTATTCGGTATCGGGCATTTTGGCCAGGTCCGGACTATTGTTACCGGTGTCTCCTTCCCATACTACAGATGGCTTGAACAGCCTTTCCAGAAATATGTTGGGGGGGACCGTATTGCGTTTTGCGCCGATGCGGGCGAGGACATCCGCCGCCTGATTGTTTTCCCGAGCCACATGGTGAAATTTGAGCCCCTCGAATCGATCTGACATTTTTAGGACGACGTTTTGATAGGCCGCCATTTTCGGATCCTTGGCGTCAAAGTCTCCATTTATTTGGGATATTGCGAGGTTTGAATCCCCACGTACCTCCAGGCGTTGAATGCCCATGGAGACTGCCATCCGAAGACCATGCAACAGGGCTTCGTATTCGGCTGCATTGTTGGAGTCTGTATACAATATTTGTAGTACGTACTGAACGGTATCCCCGGTTGGGGATGTAAGGACGACGCCAGCCCCTAGACCGGCCAGCATTTTAGAGTCGTCGAAGTGCATGATCCAGTTGGAGTATGCGCCATACTCTTTAGGGAGTTCGGCCTTCGTCCATTCGGCGACGAAGTCGGCCAATACTTGCAATTTAATGTCTCGTCGGGGTTTGTATGTTATGTCGAACAGGAGGAGCTCAATGGCCCATTTGGCAATCCGGCCCATAGCGTCACGGTTGTTTATAATATCATTAAGTGGCACTTTCGAGGCTACCATAATCGAACACTCTTGAAAGTAGTGTCGTAGCTTCCGGGACGCCATGAATACCACATAGGCTATCTTTTGATAATGTGGGTACCGTGATTTGCATGGAGTGAGGACAGTGGATACATAGTATACCGGCTTTTGAAGAGGGAATTTACGTCCGGCAGCTTCTAGTTCGACGACGAGAACCGCGCTTACAACTTGATGAGTTGCCGCAATGTACAATAGCATTGGTTCACCAATGTTTGGCGCAGCCAGGATTGGGTTGGTTGCCAAAATGGCCTTTATTTCCTCCAATCCGGCTGTGGCAGCGTCCGTCCACTCGAAGTGTTCGATGCGCCGAAGAAGGCGATAAAGGGGTAAAGCTTTTTCTCCTAAGCGGGAGATAAAGCGGCTTAGAGCCGCCACGCATCCAGTTAACTTCTGGATTTGTTTGAGGTCTATTGGTGTAGCCAACTGTGACAAAGCTCGGATTTTGGCCGGATTAGCTTCAATACCTCTACTGGAGACAATGAAACCCAGGAGCTTTCCGGCTGGTACGCCGAAAACAAATTTTTCCGGATTGAGCTTGATGTCGTATGTTCGGAGGTTGTCGAATGCGAGCCTCAAGTCGTCTATCAAAGAGTCGACGTGTTTGGTTTTAACAACCACATTGTCTACGTATGCCTCTACTGTTTTGCCGATTTGTTTCTCCAGACATGTCTGAATCATGCGCTGATATGTTGCGCCGGCGTTCTTGAGCCCAAAAGGCATTATGTTAGAACAGAAGGGACCGTATGGTGTGATGAATGCCGTTGCGGCTTGGTCGGACTCCGCCATCTTGATTTGGTGGTAAATGGAGTATGCGTCGAGGAAACACAATGACTCGTGTCCTGCAGTAGCATCAATGATTTGATCGATGCGTGGGAGGGGGAAGGGATCCTTTGGGCAAGCTTTATTGAGGTCTTTGAAATCGACACAAACGCGCCAGGATTTGTCCTTCTTTGGTACCATCACCAGGTTTGCTAGCCAGTCCGGGTGTTTTATTTCTTTGATGAATCCAGCCTCCAATAACTTGGCTAGTTCCTCTCCCATGGCCTGTCCCTTAGGTTCGGAGAAACGCCGAAGAGCTTGCTTGACCGACTTGAATACCTTTAGGATATTGAGGCTATGCTCGGCCAACCTGCATGGGATTCCTGGCATGTCTGAGGGATGCCAGGCGAATATGTCCCAGTTCTCGCGCAGGAACTCTCGTAGTGCAGCGTCCACAGCGGGGCTTAGTTGTGCCCCGATGGAGGCTGTTTTTGTAGGGTTCGTTGTGTGGACTTGGAATTTGACTATTTCATCCGCTGGTTTAAAAGAGGTGGACTTGGATCTCTTGTCGAGTATCATGTCGTCCCTATCCACTGTGGAGCGTAGCGTGGTTAATTCCTCGGCCGAGAGGGCTTCAGATAATGCCTCGAGGGCCAATGCGACTGTTTTGTTTTCGGCGCGGAGTGCTGTGTCCGGATCGCTAGCGAGAGTGATGATTCCATTGGGCCCGGGCATTTTGAGCTTCATGTACCTGTAATGGGGTACGGCTTGGAAGATTGTGAATGCCTCCTGTCCTAAAAGAGCGTGATAACCACTGCTGAACGGGGCCACATGGAATGTAATTTCTTCAGACCTGTAATTATCCGCCATGCCGAATACCACATCTAGTGTGATTTTCCCAGCACAGCGTGCTTCCCGACTGGGGATGATTCCTCTAAAGGTTGTGCTACTTTGCTCAATGCGGTTCCAATCTATTTCCATCTTTTGAAGAGTTCCCTCATAGATGAGGTTTAATCCGCTGCCGCCGTCCATGAGTACTTTGGTGAGTCGAAAGTCGTTCACGATTGGATTGAGGACCAGTGCGGCTAGTGCTCGGGCTGTTCGGAATTTAGGTTCGTCAATGGCATTGAAGGTAATAGCCGTGTCACTCCATGGATTTATTGCTGCTACGTGGCAGATTTCGGCCATGCTACAGAGTGTTCGCTTGCATCTATTATTTGACGTGAAGGTCTCAAAGACCGTTAACACCGTATTCTTATCCACGGGATGGTGCTCTGTGGTATTTGGGAGAAGTAGATCCTCACCACTTTTGGCCACCTGCCGGAGTATCCAACATGCTCTAAGGCTGTGCATTGGTATTGTATCCATTGTACTATGAATTTTGCAGGGTCCGTTGAGCCATCCCTCCAGTACGGTTCCATACCCTGTAGAGGGTTTTTGCTTTTTGGTAGTTGACCCGGGTGTATTGCGATAATGCACCCTTTTGTTTCGGACTGGGTTTGTATTCAGGGCCGGATTATCCCAAAAGTTTATTTCGGTTTTCCAGGCACTTTCCATCGCACAGTACTTTCGTACTATGGACGCCAAGTCAGCGAAGCGTGTTATCTCACGGTGATTTATGGCGTTAAGGATTCCCTTGTCCGTGCAATTATTGCAGAAAAATAGGATTGTGTCTTCCTCGCGACAGTCCTTAACCTTGTTCATCGCAAGGAGGAATCTGGCCCAATAGTGATGTACTGTTTCCTGGGGCTCTTGCCTGATGTGGGAAAGCTCGCTTATGTTTGGGTGGGTGGGTGGAATTGAATCCGAACCCTCACCTGATCTGGGATCCAGGGGCCAAGGAATTTCCACTTTTGGAAGTTTCGGTTCCGGGGTGTGACCCGAAAATCCTGGCCCGCTGCCTGACTCTAAGTTCAGGGATTGGATGTTGTCCTCCCGCGAACGGGCGTCCGGCTCAGAGAGCTCGGGAATCTGGACATAGTTGGTCCTCAAGATGGAGGAAAGGTCGCCGCATTGTTCCTCCACCACTGCAATATGATGGGTGACCGGTGGAGAGTTAATCTCCCTTTGATCAGGTTTAAGCCCAATCTGATCATAGTCCGTAGCGACTCCCAATGCGGCGATGCGATCTAAGAGCTCGTTTAAGGAGGCGAGCTCCATTGGATCCATCTGTTCGGCGAGTGCCGATTTGACGTGGAGGCTGTTTTCGATGACCTGAGAAGTCATCGTCGGCGCGGCGGCCGAACAGGCGGTCATGATGAAACCGCCTAGCTAGAGAGTTTGGCCGACAGCCAAAGCTCCCCCGACAGTAGTACCGTCTTTAAAGAAGAGATGAGACATCCTTCCTTCTCGCGACGGCACAGAGGAACTCTCAATGAAAGCACCAATGTCGGTGTCAAAACCGGCGGATCTCGGGTAGGGGGTCCCGAACTGTGCGTCTAGGCGGATGGTAACAGGAGGCAGGGGACACGAAGTTTTACCCAGGTTCGGGCCCTCTTGATGGAGGTAAAACCCTACGTCCTGCTTGATTAATATTGATGATATGGGTAGTTCAAGAGTAGATCTACCACGAGATCAGAGAGGCTAAACCCTAGAAGCTAGCCTATGGTATGATTGTATGTTGTCCTACGGACTAAAACCCTCCGGTTTATATAGACACCGGAGAGGGCTAGGGTTACACAAGGTTAGTTACAAAGGAGGAGACATACATATCCGTATTGCCTAGCTTGCCTTCCACGCCAGGTGGAGTCCCATCTGGATACGAGACGAAGTCTTCAATCTTGTATCTTCATAGTCCAATAGTCCGGCCAAAGGATATAGTCCGGCTATCCGGAGACCCCCTAATCCAGGACTCCCTCAGTTATGTTATGGATGAAGAAACTGCTAGAGACTTTCTTTCTTGCAATGATAGAAGTGATCTTAAGAAATTATTAGCTAAGCTTAAAGAAAAGTCTTTGAATGCTAGAATGAAATATGATCCTGCTTATGCAACTTCACCTATCTTTATTACTGATAAGGATTATGATTTCTTTGTCGATCCTAAGTTAATTACTTTGGTTGAATCTGATCCTTTCTATGGCTATGAATCTGAAACTATTGTGGCACATCTTACTAAATTAAATGATATAGCTACCCTGTTTACTAATGATGAGAAAACTCGCTACTACTATATCCTTAATTATTTCCGTTCTCATTAAAGGTTGATTCTAAGATATGGTTTAATTCTCTTGATCCTGGTTGTGTGCGTAGTCCCAGGATATGATTTATTACTTCTTTGCTAAATATTTCCCCGCTCATAAGAAACAAGCTGCTTTAAGGGAAATATATAATTTTGTGCAAATTGAAGAAGAGAGTCTCCCACAAGCTTGGGGGAGGCTTCTCCAATTACTTAATGCTTTGCCTGATCATCCTCTCATGAAAAATGAAATACTTGATATCTTTTATAATGGACTAACCGATGCTTCCAGAGACCACCTGGATAGTTACGCTGGTTGTGTTTTCAGGGAAAGAACTGTTGATCAAGATGAAATTCTATTGAATAATATGTTGACTAAGGAAAATAATTGGACACTTCCTGAACCAACTCCTAAGCCAACTCCGAAGAAAAGGGGTATTCTATTTCTCAGTCCTGAAGATATGCAAGAGGCAAATAAATCTATGAAATAAAATGGTATAAAAGCTGAAGATGTTAAGAATTTACCTCCTGTTGAAGAAATGCATGGTCTTAATTCCTTATCTATTGAAGAAACACACGGTCTTGATAACCTGACACAGGTAGTAAAGGTAAACTCTCTATATAGATATGATAAAGCTGAAATCCCTCCTGCTAAGTTTGCTAGCCAATGTTTGGATGAATTTGATAACTTTATGGTTAAGCAAGAAGATTTTAATGCTTATGTTGGTAGACAATTAAAACATAATGCTTATATGATTGAACACTTGAGTGATTATATGGCTAGTGTTAAAGGTGAAATTAAACTTATTAGTAAACATGCTTCTATGGTTACCACTCAAGTAGAACAAGTGCTTAAAGCTCAGAATGATTTGCTCAATGAACTGAATAGTAAGCATAATGATAATGCTGTCAGAGTTATGACAAGAGGTGGTAAAATGACTCATGAACCTTTGTATCCTGAGGGCCATCCTAAGAGAATTGAGCAGGACTCTCAGAGAAATAACGTTGATGCACCTATTCCTTCTAAAAGGAAGAAAAAGAAAAATGATAGGACTTTGCATGCTTCTAGCGAACCTGTTGTTAACACACCTGAGAATCCCAATGATATTTCTATTTCTGATGCTGAAACACAAGCGGGTAATGAACATGAACCTAGTGATAATGTTAATGATGATGTTCATGTTGATGCTCAACCTAGTAATGACAATGATGTACAAACTGAACATGATGTTGATCTGGATAACCCACAATCTAAGAATCAACGTTATGATAAGAGAGACTTTGTTGCAAGGAAGCACGGTAAAGAAAGAGAACCATGGGTTCATAAACCCATGCCTTTTCGTCCTAAACCATCCAAGAAAAAGGATGATGAGGATTTGAGCGCTTTGCTGAAATGATTAGACCTATCTTTTTGCGTATGCATTTGACTGATATGCTTAAAATGAATCCTTATGCTAAATATATGAAGGAAATAACTACTAATAAGAGAAAGGTACCGGAAGCTAAAATTTCCACCAAGGTTGCTCATTATACTTTTAAGGGTGGAATACCAAAGAAACTTGGAGATCCAGGAGTTCCAACTATACCGTGCTCCATTAAAAGAAACTATGTTAAAACTGCTTTATGTGATCTTGGAGCCGGTGTTAGTGTTATGCCTCTCTCTTTATATCGTAGACTTGATTTGAATAAGTTGACACGTACTGAAATATCATTGCAAATGGCTGACAAATCAACTGCTATACCTGTCGGTATTTGTGAGGATGTGCTTGTTGTGGTTGCAAACATTACTATTTTAACGAACTTTCTTATTCTTGATATTCCCGAGGACGATAGTATGTCTATTATTCTTGGAAGACCCTTTTTGAATACTGCAGGGGCTGTTATTGATTGCACCAAAGGGAATGTCACTTTTCATCTTAATGGTAATGAGCATACGGTACACTTTCGGACAAAACAACCTCAAGTCCATAGTATCAATTCTATTGGAAAATTTTCAACAATTACTATTGGAGGTTTTGAATTTCCTCTTCCTACTGTCAAGAAGAAATATGATATTCTTATTGTTGGGGATGTGCATATCCCAGTTGAGGTAACCTAGTGTTATTCGAAAATTCTCTAGTTCCATGTTATTCGCAATGAGTTTGTTAACAAGACCTGATCAACCTTATTAGTGGATTCCTTTTGATGAGCATGAGATGGATGAATTTAGAAAACACAGCCCTCTGTACCCTCTTTTTACTTTCTGTTATCTATACCTACTAATAAAGCAAGGTGCGTTTCTCCAAATTTTTCATCCGTTCATCCATATTATATTTTTTAAGAATTTTGAAAAATCCGAGGTGGTACTAATTTTCTTATATGCTATATATGAAAACAAAAAATATTCGCGTACTGGGCCAGGTAGTTGCTGCGTGCTACTTTTATGGGCCATCAGGCGCGCAAGTGGGCCTACTACAGCAAAACAAGGAAAAAGTTAATAGGCAATGTGGAGAATCGAACTGAAGATATCATGTAGCAGGAGTCGGTGCAGTTGCCAGCTAGGCTAAGCATCAATTCGTGCTTTCAATGGAAAGCTTCGGGAAAATATATGATGGATGAAGGACGCACAGGTTCCATAATTTAATAATCTCACCTCGACTTCTTACATCAAATTCTATCAATTCTTATACGTACGCGACTAGCCTGGCAACAAGAGAAATCGGGAATTAACCAGGATGGAGGAGGTGCCTCGCTGTGAATAACATTAAATGCAAGAATTGTGGGCTGCCATTAATCACGAGCATGTATGGATATTAATTGGAATAATTTATGGGATTATAATAGGCTATAGGAGGCTGCATGACAATAAACGTGGATTAAAGGTGAGTCAATTGTGGGCTGAATAAGGAATAAGAGTGCGAAACAAGAGTATAACTTGTGGGCATGCATGGATATTAATCGGAACAATTTGTGGGATTAAATGAGGCTATACAAGGGCATACACCCCTCTCTACGCATTTGACATTTAAACGGGATTGTGCCTTTGCATACCCCCTGTTGCATGCATGACATCTAAACTGGCCTATGCTAATTTTATGGGATGACAAACAATAAACACTCATGTATTTATTGTATTTTTTATTGGGTGTCTTCCTTAGGTCTCAAAAGGAACTAATTTTTAGCGAAGCTATTTTCAGATAATGCTTTGCTTTTGGTGTGCTAAATTTCTTCCGGGGCCGTAAATCTTAAGTGCATGGACCGAATTGTTTGTGTACCAACACCTATAATATTAACCCCTCCTTGTGCGCCTATGTCCAAACTCCTCCCTCACATGGTCTCCTTTAGCCGCGACGGAGATGCCCATAACATTAGAGCATCTCCAGCCGTTCGGCCCCCAGGTCGTTAAAAAAGGGTGGTCTGGGGGCGAACTGGTGCTAGTTTATATTAAATAAAGCAAAAATAGTAATTTCTGTCTGTTTTCTGAATTATCTATGCAATAAAAAATACCCCGAAAATAAAAGTTCTCCAAATGCCTTGAAATTTAAATATGATTTTTTTCTAGAATATTTGAGAATATCTAGCACTGAGAACACATCAGGGGGAGCAAGCACCTGGCCACGAGGGTCCAGGGCGCGCCCACCCCCCTGGCGCGCCCCCTTGCCTCGGGGGCCCATGGTGGATCCCCTCCACTTATTCCAGCTACCACACACTCCTTCTTCCTCCCCCCAAAATTACTAGCCAGCTCAAACCTGAGTCTAAGCTCATCTTGCTGCCATTTTCGATCTCCTTACTCAAAGCTCCATTCACAAAACTGCTTTGGGGGATCGTTCTTTGGTATGTGACTCCTCCAATGATCCAATTAGTTTTTGTTCTAGTGCTTTATTTATTGCAATTTTTTGTTGCTTAGGTGACCCTGTTCTTGAGCTTGCATGTCAAATTTATATGGTCAAAAGTAGTTTTAACGTATGATATAGCCCCTAGGCACTTGTAGGAGTAGTTGCTATCAATTTTATTGAGTTTGGTTCACTTTTATTTTGAAATTACTAAAAATTTCAGAAATTTTCAGAAAAATATGAAGAGATTTTTGAGGGGCTCATCGAGCCGAAGCTCGAAGGATAAACAAAGTGAAGAGAACAAGAAGCCCAAGTATAATCTCCCTCGCACCACGGAGGTTCAGCCGTGTGAATGGCCTTGTGATGATTTCTTGAGAGCAGCCGGGATTTATGATGATTTCTATGAATTGGCTGAGAATGCAGGCCTCATCGCCTTCCTCCACAACCAACGCGAACAGTATTTCTTACTCACTGATAATCCCCAAGTGCAAGGAATCATTGTAGCAATTTCCAAAGGTGGAAGTGATAAGTATGGAGTGTCGAACCCACAAGGAGCTAAAGGTAAGATCAATATTCTCTCAAGCCCTATATGCCACTGATACGACTCTACGTACACTGAACGTTTGCTTCCAACTAGCAACGAGAAATAAAACTAGGTTGTGGGTATGAAGAGGATAACTTTGTATGATATCGGAGAGCTAAACACTAGTAGAAAAAGGGTTAAATGTGAAGCACATTAGTGCTGGTTTGAATTTGAGCCGGCACTAATGTGATCATTAGTGCCGGTTCCAATGGCTAGGTGGGCGGGCATCATTAGTACCGGTTCATGGGCAACCTTTAGTACCAGTTCATGCCACGAACCGGTACTAATGAGGCTGTGTCAGGCTATGGTCAGGCTGGGGCCCCACGAAGACCTTTAGTACCGGTTCATGCCATGAACCGGTACTAGTGTTTCTTTGTAAGATGATTTTTAGTCCCACCTTGCCAAGAGAGAGGCAATATGAGCGGTTTATAAGCCGTGAGTGCACAGACAATGACGAAGAGTTGCAATGCTCACCTGCATGTTGATTAGCTTCAAGCCTTGTGGAATAGCATAGATTGCACTGAGTTATGTGCAGTGCAGTCTACACTATTCCGAACGACTTGAAGCAAATTAACCAGCATTGCACCTATTTTTTATTTTTAATAACTTATTTGAACTCTGGACTTCTTTTGTGTTCAGTATGCAGCATTCAAAGCGACGTCATCAATTTCCAACATGTTCTGACATCATTTGTTGTTTTTCGGTCATTTACCGAATTGTTTAGAGAGCTAAATGACTGTGAAATTGAAAATCACTACAAAATGAATCCTGAAAATGTTGAAAACTTGGCATGGTATCATCATATCACCTACATAGCATGCGCGAAAGAGTAGAGAGGGTCACAGCAAAAAATAGATGCACTTCATGTACAAACTGGACAAACTCTTTCGGAGTATCAGGGTTTCGGACGAGAACTCATCTATTACACGGCCACTTCAATGTTTTTTAAACTTATTTGAACTCCGGACTTCTTTTGTGTTCGGTATGCAGCATTCAAAGCGACATCATCAATTTCCAACATGTTCTGACATCATTTGTTGTTTTTCGGTCATTTACCTAATTGTTTAGAGAGCTAAATGACCGTGAAATTCAAAATCACTACAAAATGTATCCTGAAAATGTTGAAACTTGGCATGGTATCATCATATCACCCGCATAGCATGCGCGAAAGAGTAGAGAGGGTCACGGCAAAAACTGGACGCACTTCGTGTACAAACTGGACAAACTCTTTCGAAGTATCAGGGTTTCGGACGAGAACTCATCTGTTACACGGCCACTTCAATGTTTTTTAAACTTATTTAAACTCCGGACTTCTTTTGTGTTCAGTATGCAGCATTCAATTTCCAGAAGACAATAAATAGAAGAAAAGAAATAATGCAGAAAATAAAAAAACTATACAAAAAATTACTCAAAAATAAATAATGCAGAAAAGAAAAAAACTATATAAAAAACTACTCAAAAATAAATAGAAGAAAATAAATAATGCAGGAAAGAAAAAACTATATAAAAAATTGTTGGCACGCTGCCAGTGGGCCTGCCAGACCTAGGGTGTGCAAATGCAGGCCCAGAAGGGCCAGCAGGCTCACAGGGCAGCGCGCCCTAGTTAATTAGGCCCAGAAGCCTGCTATATAGAGAAGCTCGAAGGAGCAGCCGTGGCTGGGTTTATAAACCAGTGCGGCTGCCCTTCGCTCGGCGAGGTGGGACTAAACATTGTGCACCGCCGGTGGCAACGCACAACCTTTAGTACCGGTTGGTGGCTCCAACCGGTACTAAAGGGGGGGTCTTTAGTACCGGTTCGTGGCACGAACCGGTACTAAAGGGGCCGTTTCCCGCCCCTTGGCCTGGCGAAAATTGGCCTTTAGTACCGGTTGGTGGCTCCAACCAGCACTAAAGACCCCTCCTATATATATGGAACCTACAAAAAATCAGTTTCGCCCACCAGTAGTTCTTCTCGATCCAAACTTCTTCGCCGCGCCCATCGCCCCATCGCGCACCGCCCTCTCCGCCACCGCCGCCCGTCGTCGCCGTCACCGCCGTCTCCCACGCCACCCGTCATCGCCGTCACTGCCGTCGCCCCCGCCACCCGTCGTCGCCGTCACCGCCCGGCCCATCACCCCCGCTGCGCTCGTACGTCGCCGACGCCTCTCATCCGCCGCGCCCGTCCCCCCGTCGTCGCCCGC